>NW_021703768.1:92840192-92874001 GCF_005190385.1 Monodon monoceros
AAAAAAAAAAAAAAGAATGGTTTTTTGAATTCTAGACTGATGGGTGTTTTTTTAGACATGTGAATGTTGAAATAACATAGACATTTTACCCTCAATGTGCCTAATACTGAACCAATTATATCCTCAGCACTCCTTTCTTTCCTGTATTCCTTGCTTCTTGTGACATTCCCTATCCCCTGTGATCTCCATCTGCGTGTTCCTCCTTCACTGATGTTCATAGCCCTCTACTCTTCTCGGAGTTGTTGCCCAGAAACTTTCTGAGTACTTTTCCCCATTTATTGAGGATTCTGGGCGGATCCTTGCTCATCTTCTCTTCCCCATTAGTCCACCATCTATCTGAATTACTTCAGTGTCCATGTATATGACTGTGGCAAACACCATCGGTTGCCTACCCCAAACCATCTGTTGTTCCATCTTCTTCCCAGACAAATGAACTCTGCTTTTGTTCATGTGGAAGTATGCTTAGCTCCAGGAAATGAATCATGATTTGTCTAACTAGTGGTTCTCATTCCTGGTTACCTATTGGGATCTTCTTGGGAGTTATAGAAAAATGCCACTGCTAGGAACAGTCTCAGAGTTTTTGACATAATTGGTCTGAGATGGGGCACAGATGTTGGTGTTTTCTAATTTGCTGTTTACTCTGCAGGTAATTCTAATATGCAACCAGGCATGACAGCCATGGCTCCAAGCCCATCATGGCAATCTCAGTTTCCTTTGTGATTGGTCCAAGGCTATGCACACAACCAAATATGGGAATTTCTACTGACGTTTTCTGGGAAAGCTTTGCTTTCATGATAAAAAAAGAATTTAATATAGTCAAAGTCTCCTTTGCCCTTTACTTTCCTTCTTTTATGGTTGCTGTCCTGTGAGGATGCTTGTAGCTGTTTAGCCATCTGAAAACTCTGAACTGGTAAGTCAACCTGCTGAGAATAACAGAGTGGAAAAATATAAAGAACCTGGGTCCCTGATGTCATTGTTGAATCTATGAACCAAGTAGAACCTGGCTGACTCTAGACTTTAGGTTAGGAAAGCAATAAATATTCTTATGTTAAGGCTGCTGTCTTTCACATCTTATGTATTTTGCAGAAAGCATACTGGTGATAGAGTGCCGCATCTAACCTCCCAGACCAAGGGTCAAAAAACTTTTTCTGTAAGTCCCAGATGGTAAATATTTTAAGCTTTGTGGGCCATATAGTGTCTTTTGCAACTACTCAATGCTGCTCTTCTAGCACAAAAGCAGCCACAGACAATACCTGAACAAATGAATGTGGCTGTGTTCCAATGAAGTGTACTTATACAAACAAGCAGAAAACCAGATTTGACCTGTGAGCTATAGTTTGGGGATCCCTGTCCTAAATCATCATTAAGAAATGGCAGGGCTTCCCTGGTGGCGCAGTGGTTGAGAGTCCGCCTGCCGATGCAGGGGACACGGGTTCGTGCCCCGGTCCGGGAAGATCCCACATACCACGGAGCGGCTGGGCCCATGAGCCATGGCCGCTGAGCCTGCGCGTCCGGAGCCTGTGCTCCGCAACGGGAGAGGCCACAGCAGTGAGAGGCCCGCGTACCACAAAAAAAAAAAAAAGAAATGGCAGGGTATCAGATTCTAAAGGGCTAACTACATCTTTGATATTTCTTGGACAAGATAAGATTAGTTCCGTTTTCTGGGGCAGTACAGGAAATAACTGCAGAATTTGGAACTGAGAACAAGGGAGGCAAACAGAATTGAATTACCTGGACTCAAAAGGTAAGAGAGAGCACCATTTGGAGGCAAGAACCTTAGACAGGGTTACCATGGAAGTTTTAGATGGGCATTAGTAATTCCAGAGGTTTTGTGTCATGGGTGTAAAGAAGAGGAGATATTACCTCCATCAGCAAAAGGCTTATGGGATTTCTCAAAGCCTCAAAGTCTATTTTGGCTCAGAATCTCAACGTTTGTTATTTGGAGAAAGAAAATTTTGCTGGGGTATATAAATGATGGTGGGAATGATGCCGAAAATTGTCCACTGTGAACCAGTACCAAATCAAATCTCAGAGACAGAGTTTTGGGTGAAGTAGAAAAGAATAGCTTTATTGTTTTGCCAGGCAAAGGGGACACAGCAGGCTCTTGCCCCTCAAAAACTTGTGTCCCAACCTGGGAGGATTTGGTGAGGAGTTTTTTAGCAGTGGTTCAAGGGCAGGGTTGCTGATAAGGATCAGTGTGTGTGCAGGGCCTACACTCCTTTAATCTGGCCTCAGGTGGTCTCTTGTTGAGCTTCTTTGGAATGAAGAATGCTAACATCTTCCATTTGTTGGCATTTTAGTTCGATAAAGAGCTCAAGGATATTGTTATGTGTATCACTTGAGGCAGAACCAGGACCCTGCCCCAAGGCTGCACTGTTGTTTCTTGGCTGCTCCTCCCTTGTCTCTGCATCCCCTCTGTTCCCTGATTAGCAACTGTTTGAAAGGCTTCCATGCCCAGGAGCCCCACTGGGTCCTGCTCAGTTTCAGGAGGACAAACTGTCTAGGTGGGATTCTGATTTATCAGGCTGGGCTTCTGTGGGTTCCCTAATGAATGAACAGATTTTTCTTCCCGTAGCAGATTAAAATAACGAGACAGTGTTTGCCATGAGATCTGTTCTTTCTTTGAAAGAGGCACCAGCTAGCTTTAACTCACCAATTCACAATTGTTAGTTGTGAACAAATTATTTCATCCCTCTATGCCTATATTTCCTTATCTGTAAAATGGGGATTAATGTAGAGCATACTCAGAGGACTGTTGCAAGGCTTAAGTGAGGTCACATGGTGAAGGTCATAGCACAGTGCCTAGCAAGTGTTCAATACATGTTAGCTATGATTAGCATTACTAATCAGTTAGCATTACTGATCTTAAGACTTTTATATCTGCTACTGCATATCTCCCCCTGGATTGCCCCATAGGTACCTCTAACTCCTGGTTCCTGCTGTCTCTCTCCTTCCCACCATATGCCCTTCATTTGTGCTAATTAGGAAAATGCCTTGGGTGTAGCAGAAAGAAATGTGGTGCAGTGTGTGAAACTGTGTGTTTGGGCTTGGATAGACTTAATTCACAGAATATGCTATGTGTTGTTTGGTTATCCAAGGAACCCAATAAAAACTGATCTCATCCTATTGATTAAATTTTCTGACACTCTTATCATTTCCTTTTGCAATTTTATGGTCCAGAATGATTCTGTTGCCAGTATCTTCTGATAAAAGGAATTACTTTTCCAGTCAGTTGCAATCATGCTGTTTATCAAAAGAAACTTTGGACAATCAGAATGCACTTCAGAGCTGTGTCCTGAGCCATCTGGCCAACACTGAGCAAGAAACTTTGTCCTTTAGAGACTGAAGTACTAACAGAATTGGAATGAATGGAGTTGGAACTATTCAGCTCTGTACGTGAAGAATAATTTACTGTTTATGCATATGAAGGGACATTTTTAAAGAAAGGAAGCAATTATAGGCTGTTTGGTGCCTGCCTCACTGACCTCTTCATTTTAACCTTGCGTTTTTTACTTGGGAGATGTTTTTACTCTGTTTATTAATCTATGTCTATGAATGCCAACACTTTATGTAATGCATTCATTTATTCAATATTTACTGAATGCCAGTGGCCCTGGCACCGTTTCAGGTGCTGGAATAGAATGGGGCTCCTGCTCCAGTGGAGGCTGAGCCCTGGCCTTGAGGTATGTTGAGGAGGAAGAAATTTTCTTTCTAAGGATTAAACTGTCATGAGACAGATTAGCAGGAGAAAATCAAACAGAAGATTAATAACATGTATACATGGGAGAGACCCAGGAACAGGGAGTAACTCACCAAAATGGCTGAAACCCTCACCTTAAATATAGCTAAAGACAAAAGAGGATGTTGGGGGCAATGGTCTGGGACTTCAAAGGGGAGGAAGGTAATTCACATGGAGATGAAAAGCAAATGTTTGGTAAAGCAAATGTTTGCTGGGCCATGTAGATACATGAGATACAGAGATGAACTGTAACAGACAGACTTTGCTAGTTTCCTCACTGTCACACCTAGTTCAAGCTATAGTTATCTATGGTGATAGCTCCCTTCCTGGAACAGTCCTCTGTCTACATTCTTTTGGGCAGTTAGGGGGGAAGATAAAAAGAAAGACTTCCTGAGTCTTCAGTTTCTTAAAAATGATCAACCTAAATAAATCCTCACGACAAAGAGATACATTTTGGGATGGCAAATTTTGCTCCCCTACAGGTATATGGTAGAATAGACTTGGGCTGAAGGCACTGGGGTGCAGCAAAGAGTAATGTGCTAGGAAACAGATGTCAGAGTTATTCCGAAAGGAACACTGGGTGTAGAATCTACATTTCTTTTCTTTTTTTTTTTTTTTTTTTTTGCTTTTCTAAGTAAGTCAATGTATTTTTATTGAGCACTTCCTAGCACAAAGAGCTAACTACGGTGAAATGTATTATGTGATTTATTATGAGAGACTATGACTAGTACTCTTATAAGCACATAAATGCATTTCCATGGAAATGCAGGGAAAGGGAAGAGTTAAATCCTATTGAGGATCCGTGAGAATGTATTCTGGGACGTATTCTACTTTCCAGCCCTGGAAATATAAACGTGCCAGTCATAGATGTGGAAATTGTTTGAATAAGACTAGAATCTGCATTTCTTAAAGTGTCAAGGATGCCATAAAACAAATACCAGTTTTTCTATCATGCTTCTAACTACACTTTTCACTATAATATTGAAATATTCAGAGCTCCTATTTAAGTCAGAAGCTGTTATACAATTTTTTCTGAATGAAGGCAGTAATGATTCCTTATAATACAGTTTATTATATGAAATTAGTAAAATCTTAGGCCTCAAAACATAATATGTACTGTAAAATCATGATATAACATAGTTAATCTATACTTCGGGGTTCGCTTAGTTCCACTCAATTATCATTAAAAAAAGGTTTCAACTAGAAGAAAAAGCAGCTTAATTTGTAAAACAGTTCTATATGCTGCCTAACTTAAAGACAGAAAAGCAAGAGGATGGAATGTGCATTTGATGAAACACTGGCATAGAATACAAAGCAGCGGTGAGCCCTTAAGATAAATGCATGTCATTCTAATAGTTGCAGGTGAAATTAATTATTTTAGGGAAGAATAACAGGAATGAATCAAATCTATTTCAGGTTAGCATTTTGAGGTGAGTTTTTTTTAGCATTTTTAATTCCAAGTTAAGGAACACAAAATATGGCGTTTTTAGTTTTCAGTGTGAACGTCTATGTTTATGGATATTGTTTCTATATGTAACATGTATATATTTTTTGTATATAACCATTTTATTTTTCAAACACTTTTCTTAGAACGTCATCACTTCCTAAACGACCCTGCTTCCCTTACATTAATCCTTAGGCTTCCAGATCTACTGGTCATATACCCTAGCCAGTCAGTGTCTTTCTCAGGGATTTTAGAAATGGGAACAAAGCCTATTCTCCCTCTCTCTGAATTGCTGAGGCTGTAAGATGTGTACTGGGGCAGTGTTGGCATCCATGTTTCTTACCATATAGTTTGGTCTGCAGAGTAGAAGAGAAGATGAAACATGAGCCCAGAGGAACAGGAAGACAGACAAGAGTCCTTGGTTCCAGTTGTTCCCAGGTTCTGTGCCTGATATCTGTTCTTGAATTGTGTAAGACACTCTGCTATCCTGATTTCCTCTTTTTGATTCAACTAGTTCAAGTTGAGTTTCTATCATAAGCAACCAACCAGTTCCCAAGTATTGCAATCATCCTCACTACTGCCTATATAAGCTCTTCAGTTAATTCAGGTGCTTCACTCAACTTCCTAAACTTTACTTGTGTTCCTTCCTCCAACCTCTGGATTGGGACTGTCACCAGTCTCTCCCCTTATGGAGGTCCAATCCTTACTAGCATCCAGCTCAAGTTCCACTTGCCTTCCGTATCTTTTCCTAATTACCAGGGCATCCTTTCTATCCTCAGCACTCACGTAGCCTTTGTTCTCAGTAAATGCTCACTGATACTTTCCTTTTCCTCAAACTGGATTGTAAACTCCTTGAGGGCTGAGACAATATATCCTACCTTTGTGTCTCTCCAGTGCCTTAAACATTATAGGTTCTTGTTTTTGATAAAGACGATGTTGCCAACTATTATTTTATAGGTATACGATAATCTTGAAAATGCAATTTAAGTGGAAAATGAATTTAGATATAGTGAACTCATGTTAGCTGAGTAATTATTTTAATATTAGATTAAGTAGCATAGCAGTAGTTCTTGTAATGATGAACTTTATATAAAGATGCTGTTGTATGATGTATGCGCACACTGTTTGGCAAGGAGGATGTGTTTTGGGAAATAGGACTGCTGACAATGTCATATAAGGTTGTTGCAGAACAGCTGTCAACACTATGAATTCCTGGCACTTTATGTTGACAGTACATCTTCCATTCTCTTCAAATGACGTGAAGTCAAGACTACTGCAGGGCCGGTTTTATTCGAGGTGTTTTTCCAACAATGGCAGGTCAATTATCCCAAACTACAGAGATGTTTATGATGCCATTCTAATGTCACTGAATTTCTACCAATCCCTGAATTGTCTGCCTAGCTTCACCCTATGTTTCCACATCTATTTCTTTGAGGGTAACATCAGTTGCCCTACAACTTGTATAAATACAGCATAAAACATGATATTTTCCTTGCTTTCTTTGGGAAAGTCCAACTCTATCACTTTCAAACATTTTGTGAGCCAATAAGAGTAAAAATCTTGGCCAGAGCCAAAATAATTGGTAGAAATAAAGACTGAGGAAAGAGGAAGCCATACAGAACATACTAGCTATAGGAAAGCAAGGCAACAGACTCAGGTAAGGGTTTTTTCAGTATGTGTCTCAATTCTTGTTGGCCTACAGCCTATAAATGTAGGTAGTACTCAGAGCATTGGGAAAATGTTCAGTGATAGAGAACTGAAATAGAGCGCATACATATATATGTATATGTGATTTGGGGAAGTATTTCAGAAACAATTTGCTTTATAGCAAATTAGGGGCAGATAAATAGCATTAAGCCTTGTAACTTGGATAGAAAAAGGAGAAATTAAATGTAAATATACACTAAATAATTTACCTTTTTTACTAAACACAAATGAAGGATTCAAGACTTAGGACTTTGATTTAGGCTTGTGAAAAGAAATGAAAGATGCAGATAAGGGCTGCAGAAAGGGCAGATAAATAGCATTAAGCCTGGTAACTTGGATAGAAAAAGGAGAAATTAAATGTAAATATACACTAAATAATTTGCCTTTCTTACTAAACACAAATGAAGGATTCAAGACTTAGGACTTTGATTTAGGCTTGTGAAAAGAAATGAAAGATGCTCAATATTGCAAATCATCAGAGAAATGCAAATCAAAACCACAATGAGAAATTACCTCACACGTGTCAGAATGGCTATCATCAAAAAGACCACTGATAAAAATGTTGGCAAGGATGTGGAGAAAAGGCAACCTTGGTACACTGTTGGTGGGAATGTAAATTGGTGCAGCCACTATGGAAAACAGTATGGAGGTTCCTCAAGAACCTAAAAATAGAACTACCATAAGCTCCAGCAGTTCTACTCCTGGGTATATATCCAAAGAAAACAAAAACACTAATTTGAAAAGATACATGCACCCCAGTGTTCATAGCAGCATTATTTACAATTGCCAAGGTATGGAAGCAACCTAAGTGTCCATCAACAGATGAAGTGGTAAATAAGATATGGTGTATATATATCTATACACACATACACACACAGGAATATTACTCAGCCAAAAAAAAAAACAATGAAATTCTGCAACTTACCACAACATAGATGGACCTGGTGGGTATCATGGTTAGTGAAATAAGTCAGACAGAGAAAGACAAAAACTGTATGTTATCACTTCTATGTGGAATCTAAAAAATAAAACGAATGAATATAACAAAACAGAAACAGACTCACAGATAAAGAGAACAAACTAGTGGTTACCAGTGGGGAGAGGGACAGTGGAGAGGGACAAGACAGGGGTAGGGAATTAAGAGGTACAAACTTCCACGTATAAAATGAATAAGCTATAAGAATATATTGTACAGCACAGGGAATATAGCCACTACTTTATAATACCTTTAAACGGAGTGTAATGTTTAAAAATTTAAAATCACTGTGTTGTACGCATGGGCAGTGGGCAGCAGTGTATGCACCAAGCGTTGCCCTGTGTGCACTCTTGGTCCTGGGACAGTCTAGGGTGATGTGAGACCTGGAGGGAGCCACTGGGGCCAGGACCCAGTCTAGATTGGCGGTGGTGACAGCCAGTAGCGCAGCCTTGGGAAGGCTGTAGTACTGAGACGGGGCTATGACCCTGGCTTGGCTGTTGTCTTGGGAGCTTGTCCCTTGGGCTTTAGCACAACTATTAATTCTCTGGACTGAGCGCTGGTATAGGAACTGCCAGCAGTTAAGTAAATTTTGCTAATAAGTATCTGCAAAATAAAAGTGTACATATGGACCTTGCAATAAAGCATATTAGGGAATTATTATTATTTTTTCAAAGAGTTTAGAATCCCTGGGTTTGAAAGCTGCTGAAACATTGTAAAGCAAATAGTGATGCCAAAAGCTCAGCTTCTCTGTACACTGGTGCAGAATCGAATTTCGAAAACAAGAGTTTGGGGTGAAGTAGAAAAGGATAGCTTTATTACTTTGCCAGGCAAAGGGCAATACAGTGGGCTCCTGCCCTGAAAAACTATGTGTCCCCCACCCTTGGAGAGGATAGTGAGAAGTTTTATAGTAATGGTTCAAAGAGGACATGATCAGCTTGTGGACATTCTTCTGATGGGTTGGTAGTGAGGTAAGTAGGAGTCAGCATCGTCAACCTTCAGGTTCCAACTGGTCCGGGGTCTACACGTTTGTGGGCAGCATACCATCATTAACAGTTAACTTCTCCCACCTGGAGGGGGTTTCAGTATCTGCAAAACAGGCAAAGATATTGTTGTATGTATCCTTTGATAGAGAACCAGGGCCTTGCCCCAAGGTTGCACTATTGTTTCTCTTGACTGTTTCTCCCTGGTCTGGAATCCCCTCAGTTCCCTAATTAACAACTGCCTGAATCTGCCCATTGGAACTCAGGGAAGGTCATGGAGGCTGAATGAAGGCTATTTTCTGTAATCAAAGAAATGGGGAACACAGAAAGGCTTTGTGCCCAGGAGCCCCACAGGGCCCTGCTCAGTATCAATAGCCACAGGCTTAGAAATACAAATTAAATGTAAAGATTGTCCCATTGGATGGAAAAGAACACTGTTTTCATATGAAGCATCAGATGAACCAATTACTAATGAAGATGACAATTGTAAAATTTATTTTTCCTTTTAATTGAAAATATGATAGGATGTATAAGCAAGTGTTCTGAATTATTTGCAAATTCATGACGCCACTTTTGGTTTCTTGTACAACCTCCATTTCAGGAACTCTTAGAGGAAATACTTAAATGCCATTGTACTAATTTACATTTATAATTAAATTCAGATGCATGAAACGGATTTGTATGAGGAATTAAATTTTTAAAAAAAGTTTTGCAAGAATCATTGGTTCTACATATACTAAACTTTATATTTCAAAATAGTTTATCAGAAATTTATCCCAATTTTGACAGTCTATGAAATACTCTTAATAGCTCTAGTAACAGTTATGTAAGCTGAAAGAGCCTTCTCACAATTAAATACTGTAAAAAATTACTTGCTATCTTTTATTTGCCAGGAACAATTTATGTGACTTTAGTTTATATCAATTGAAAATGAAGTATTGTGATGACCTGGTAAATGAGTTTGCAGAAAAATGATCCAACAAATCTTGTGATCAATCAAGAGATTACGTTAATAAAATATTACTTATTATAAAATTATGTACCAAAGTATTATTTTTTGTATAATTTGTAAGCTATTGTTTACTCATATATTACTACCACCCCTATTACATTTTATAAATAATAAAACATTTTTAAAGGAAACAGCTTTATATTTTAACTGCATCTTCTCCCTTCTTTTTGAACAAATTACCCTGCATTTTTATTTTGCACGAATTCTGGAGCTGGACCTGCTTCCCAGAGTGGTGACCCCTCCATTAGCACACTCAATCTCTCCTGCCTTTAGGACAATCCTTGCCTTGAACACAAGGGTTGAAGAAGCTGTAGCTTAACTCCCTAAGAGTCAGTATTATGTCACCTTGTTTGCTAGTTTTTCTTTGATGACAGCTTCTACTTTCTTTTTATTATTTCCTCTATACCTCAGAACTGGCACCTGCATTTCTGCTACTCTGTCTAGCCTCACTCCTAACCACTTTCCTACCCCTGCTCCTCCAGGACAAAGGAAAGAAAACTGAGACATGGTCAAACATTGCTGAAGTTGCTATATCAAATGTGGCAGTTTGGAGAGACTCAACTTTGAACTAGACCCGTCTAGTTGAGTGGAGAAGGTTCCGAAAGAGCAGACTATTTTGCTATAGAAATCTCAGAATTACATGGCTTTGTCCCCAAATATATGATTCCTAGTTGTTTTTCATACCGATTTTCCCATTCTTCTTCATAATAGACTTTTAAGCTGGGCATATGGCTACCCAGAATAAAGATTACATTTTCCAGCCTCCTCTGCAGCTAAAGGGTATCCCTGGTACCCTGCCTGATCAATGGGATGTATGCTAAGACTGTAGCAGCACCAGATAAATTTAGTAGCACTAGATAGCTGGTGCATACTTTTTGCCTCATCCTCCAGGATTCTGCTTGAAAAGTGAATGTGACATCTGGAAATCTAACTTAGCAGGAGGACAAAAGGATGGTAAGCAGAAAGCTAGATGCTGTTCTGCCATCAGCCCAGAAGAGCAAGTTTTTGTGATTAAGAAAAAAACATCCATTCTATAAGCACTTTATTGCCAGATGCAGGAAAACTGTCGTAATAAATTCACAAATCTGTTTTGATTATTATATGAAAGGCGTTCTAGAGTTGTGCAGTGCACATTCTGCATAGCAAAACACGACAGTCTGATCTAGAAGGAGCCTGGATCCTTGAGGACCACATGGAACAAAGTTACAGTATATGCCCTAATTAACCTATAGGTGGACTTTTATGTGTGAGAGAAACTTTCTTATTTAAGCTACTGTTATTTTGGGTCTCTGTTGTTTGAAGCCGAATCTAATCCTGGTATGATGACTTACGTTGCTTGTCACTTTTTCGTGTGCTCTAGCACAGTTGCTTCTCAAATCTTAGTGTTGATATAAATTGCCCAGATATCCTGTTAGAGTTCAGGTTCTGATTCTGCAGTAGGTGTGGAGTGGGGTATTTCTAAAAAGCTCTGCACAGATCACCATTTGAATAGCAGATACTCATGAAACTACATTTATTGCTGTCTCTTCTTGGATGAGGGATATATCTTTTAACCAATCGTTGTAAAAATGTAGGTCATCAACAAATTTCCTCAGGTCTGATGAGAAAAAGACCACATAGTACATCTCTTCATTCCAACTTAGAATCCTTTAGAGATTGTTTCTCAGTGTGTAATCTGTTGACCTCCTGTGTAAAAATTTTAAAAAAAAAAAAAACCTTCTAGGGGAATTGGGATTTGTTAAAAATGGTGTACCCCTCTCAAGGCAGCTGTTAAATGAGAACAGCTGAGGATGGGATCTTGAAATCCATATTTTTTAACCAGCTGTCCAGGTAATTAAGAAGCACTCCAAATGTGAGAACCACCACCTCAAGAGAAAGGAAAAGCAGGCAAATGAAGCTATAAGAGATCTGGCCAGCAAGATTTCTAGACTTATCTACTGCCTCAAAAAATGCATAGTGAAGTGGTGGGAATGGAAAGTAAATGCAGACTAGAGGCCAGGAAGTCCCTAGGAGCCAGAGAGAATGAGCATGTCCGTGGATTGTTGATACAAAACTGGCACAGGTAAATCCCGAAGGAATGTTGGCCAAATGCCTGTCACTGATGTTGAGAACTAAAACACTCAGACCGAAACCATCATTTTGACATTGATGTAAGAAGAGGAGACCCATGTATGTGGGCAGATAGGTTTATGATGTCTTGGGAACACAAAATAAATTCAAACAAAAAAATAAATTTAGAACCACACATTTTAGTTCCAAGGAACAGATTTATTCTACAACTTGTTGTTAGGCTTTTACTTATTACAGTTGAAAAATTACTCCTGGAAAATCTACATTGTACACAGTTTAGAAAAGAGAGTTTGCAGATCAGGTTTAGGAAGAGAAAACATTTTAAAGTTTTTATAAAGTATACAATGGAAAGAGAATTTTCTCTATAATTCTGTTAAATTTTATTCCAAATGAGTGTGGAAGTGCAATTCATCTCTAGTAAAATTTGTTGAGAGACAGCCAGAGTTCTGCTTCATACTTTTTGAGGATGGAGCAACTTTCCTTCACTAATCCCCACCCTGCCCAATCCACCACCATCACAGCTTTACCCAGTGACCCCCAAGCTTTGTGGGTTACTCCAAGTTGTAGAATCTCAGAGTTCAAAATACCTACCTCATTCACTCCAGTCACTTCTCCAGGACTTGAATCCAACCTACAGCATGTATAAAATGTCCAGTCTGGTAATAGAGGCTTTATTCCCTCCCATGGATGTTTGCACTGTTAGGAAGAAGAATCCAAATTTATCTCCTCATATATTTTACCCATTGTATGTCAGACTTCTGAGGGCTGCTTCTACATGACACCTCTTTAAATATTTAAAGAGAGCAATCAATCCACCGTCTTTCTTCAGGCTAAATATCACCAGTTCCTTTGTATTTAGGTTGTAGAGGACAGAGGAACATTTATCTCCTTTATTATAGCTACTGTATGTCTATTAATACAACTCAAGGTCATATTAGTTTCGTTTTGGAGAGAGAGTCACATGTTGACTTATATTAAGTTTGCAATTGAGTAAAATATTTATGCCTTTTCCACAAATGGTTCTGCAATATCACTGCCTTCCTGTCTTGTACTTTTGTAGTTTGGTTTTTGAACTGGTTGAATTTCATCTTCTTTTGTTCCATCCAGCATCCCGGCTTCCTGGCTTTTTGTGTCCTGTCTCTGCCATTTACTTTATTTGCTTTCCCTCTCAGCATCATGATCTGTAAATGTGATGAACGTGAGTTCCATATTTTTAAACATGTTTTTGGACAAACAGCATTCTGTGATCCACCACTGGAAATCTCTTTTTAGGCTGGTAATTATCCAGCCTAATTAGTTAGTCCTTGATGGTCACTTTTCTAGTTATAGAGTCTAGTTATAGAGTCCTAAATATCCTAGTATCTGGTTCACATTTCTCTAACTTGACTACAAAGGTCTTACGGAGACTTTGTTAAATTCCTTTATACTATATGGATGCATTTTCTACCTATGACATTTCCCCAACTCAGTCCTTTAACTCCGTTAAAATCTTTTTTCTAAATAACAATAAATTTGAAAAAAATTGACCTATTTTACATCAAAATATTTACTTATCCACTGGGGTGGGGGAGTAGGTTGATGGTGGCATGCCGATTGTGAAGGGCCTTGAAAATCATGCTAAGTGGTTATGACTTTGTTTTGGACACAGCAGGGGACTCCTGCAGATGAGCAGAGAAGCAACATAATTACATCTAAATATGGTGTGTGAGACTGGTGGCTGCCCAGATGCTGAGAGAAGCTGACACCCAGGGGTCTGAGTAACCAAGGATATGAAGTAATGGGGCTGCATGTGTAGTGTGCATAAAACATCAAGGAGGGAATGCTGAAGACAAGGCCATCAGTTTTTGATTAGGGCACATTTTCCTAACTGAAGTGATGGTCTTGAAACATTGCTGAAGGTCCTTCAAAATCAAGTGGCGGCAGGTCTTTGTCCTTATATTGAGCCAAAATCTCACTCCTGGCAACTGCCTCCTATTTGTTCTGCTTCTGTCCTTGTGAGCAACTTTGAAAGTTTATCTATTCCCCTTTCTGTGTAACAACTTCTTAAATATTTTTAAATAGTGCCCATGTTTCTTTTATTCAGACTGAACGTTTTCAATTTCTGTACTATAAATATTGACTTAGCATTATCAGAAATAAGGGAGTAATTCTCTTCTGCAGTAGAGTTTAGTGGAAAAATGTAAACTCAATTTTCGTATTTTATTTTAATCTTATTTTTTGAGTCAGTAGGTTTCAGTATATTAAAAAATTTCTCCCTGCAGTACCTTTTTTAAAAGTTAAAAAACCCCAAATTTTAAAAAAAGATGTGAATGATATCTCCCTAATTTTCCTTGCTTCCAAACCAAAATTTTCATGAAAGAAAATCTCCATTAATTAGACGAGTGGAAAATGGAAAAATTATGATTATGTTACTAAACCATACTTGTGTCTACCTGGCCCATGTTGCAGCAAAACCAACCTACTGACACCAGGTTGTGGTGAAGGAAATTACAGTGTTTATTGCAGGCACCAAGCAAGGAGTACAGGTAGCTCACACTCAAAAGACCCAAACTCCTCTATGGTTTCCAGGGAGGATTTTTAAAGGCAACATTTGAGGTGAGGGTTGCAGGAGGCATGACTTTCTTCTGATTGGTTGGTGGTAAAGTAACAGGGTGGTGTTTCAGGAATCTTAATCATCAACCTTATAGTTCCAACCAGTCTAGGCTCTATGTGTTTGTGCTCAGCATGTAGTCACCATCCTCTACCTAGTTGTGGGTCTTGGTTCTTCTAGAATGACTCAAAGATATGCATCAAATTGTTATGTATATCCTTGAGGAGGAACTAGGACTCTGTTTTATCACTGATCTATTGTCATTACTTTTCTTGCTTAACTGCTTTTCCTTTGTTTCTGCATTCCCTCACTTACCTAATTAGTAATTACTTAAGTCTGCTCTTTGGAACTCAGGGGAGGCCTAGGAGACTAAAGACTTTTTCTACAAACAACAAACAGGGGACACAGTGAGGCTTTTGTACTCTGGAGGGCCCCACAGGGCCCTGCTTGGTTTCAGTTCCCCGTTTCCTTTGATACTCCCCAGTCCTGAGAGGAGCAGGGGGCAGGACAAGAAGGAGAATAAAGTTTTGGATAGAGAAGTTAATCATAAACTTGTCAGGGGAACTTGGTTTTAGGGGGACTCAGTTTCAATTAGTTGAAATTGTTTTTGCCTGAAAATGTTTTTTTGTTTCAACCTTTAATGTTGAAAACAGTTTCCTGACATAGAATATTAGAAGGAACATACTTAAATTCTTTTCAGTACATGAATTTTGTAGTAGATTCTGCTATTGTCCCACTTATCACAGTGGAAACAACTAAAAGGCAGTTGGGTTTTTCAGAATTATTCTTTTTTTTTTTTTTTTTTTTTTTTGCGGTACACGAGCCTCTCACTGTTGTGACCTCTCTCCCGTTGCGGAGCACAGGCTCTGGATGTGCAGGCTCAGTGGCCATGGCTCACGGGCCCAGCCGCTCCGCAGCATGTGGGATCTTCCCAGACCAGGGCAAGAACCCATGTCCCCTGCATCGGCAGGTGGACTCTCAACTACTGCGCCACCAGGGAAGCCCCAGAATTATTCTTTACCAAAGCAGCAAGAGACAACCAGGAGGCAGGCTGAATAAGGTGAAGGAAGTAAAAGGAGAAAGATGTCTTGATGTCTTGGCTGGAGGAGCTATGGGGATTTAAGGTGAGATTACAAAAGTGAAGAATTAGCCATTAATGGGTGATGAGTCTGGTGTCAGGATGAGGACTTTAGCTTTGACATCATAGGAAAACAGAAGCCATTGCCATTCTTTAGGTGAAAGGGGTGAATTACAATGTCACAAAAAATATTAGTCGGACAACTGTGAGCTTATGAACTAAAGTGGGCCAGGAGATCATTTGGGAGCTTGCAGTAAACTAGAAGTGAGATGTTAAAGCATGCGTTTTGATTGTGGTGAAGGTAATAACGAGGAAAGAAAATTGTAGAGAAAGGATTTATTGGACAAAGGAGAGAGAAGTCCTTCTGTATATGTTAATGATGCATCGTGGGCTGGTGCCTTGGAATTATTCTGCATCTCCATCCACTAGATCTGGGATTCTTAACCTGGTCCTATTGACATTTTGTGCTGAATAATTCTTTACTAGGGGAAAGGGGAGCATTGTGTGCATTGTAGAATGTTTAGCAGCAGCATTGGCCTCTACCCACTAGTTGACAATAGTACCTCTCCCTTATTGCTACAAATGTAGCCAAAATGTCTCCATACATTGCCAAATGTCCCCTGGGGGGCTAGATTTCCCTAGTAGAGAAGCACTGTCCTAGTCCATTCAGCACATCCTGCCATGCCTGACTCCTGGAGAAGCTGTGCTGATAGTAAACATTTTTTTCTGCTCATTGAACTACTATCTCTGACTTGTGACTGTCAGACAGAAAAAAAATATGTTGGAAAAGTGGAGACATAGGACAGCAAACTTTATTTATTTATTTTTTAAATATTTATTTATTGATTTGGCTGAGCCAGGTCTTAGTTGTAGCATGCAGGATCTTTCAGTGCGGTATGCAGGCTCTTAGTTGTGGCATGTGGGATCTAGTACCCTTACCAGGGATCAAACCCCAGCCCCCTGCATTGGGAGCGCAGAGTCTTAACTGCTGGACCATCAGGGAAGTCTCAGGAGGACAGCAAACTTTAAAAAGTTTTATTATTTAAAAAAAATAGTCAATCCCTTCTTTTAGCCCATGTTTTCTGCTTAATTAATCTCCTTTCCTTCTCTCATTTCTTGAATTTTGCCTTTATTCTGCTTTGATGTTTTTCCAATCTTATCAAGTCTATATATTTTACTTTGTTACTGCAAATCATTTTTAGAATCCAGAGAGTTATTAATAAACAATACCATAAAATCTTATTAGCACTATATCACTTCTTCTGTTAGCAGTTTATCTCAACTCCACATTTTTTTAAAAATCACAATTTCAAATTCAATACCAATCATTTCATATATTTACAACCTAATTTTTAAAACTAAGTGTAGATTAAAAGCAAAATTGACTACAAAGAAGTGGTGAGTTGAAGTCATTATCTTTTATACTTTTTATTTTAATCAATAGGGTCATTTGCCAGGGAATTATAAATTTCTAGTCTTTTGCCATCTTTATTAATCTTTTGCTAATGGTTGGTTTCTTAAAAACAAATTCTTGCTACAGTGACATTAGCATTAATTTCATGCTCTTCCCCACCCAACTTTTAATGATGCTCATTTCTTTGTGATATGCTTTTCCTAAGAAATCTGGATCCTTAATATTTCTTGCCCTTTGAGTGACAGAGGTCTTCTAGATTGTAACCTGCACATTTCTAGGTGTGGCCACTGACCATGGTCCATGAGTCTTTTAGGAAGACCTTTCAGAGCCTGGTGGAGGCCTGTTAGTTTGGGGGCTCCAGCCTGTGCTCACATTTCCTTAACTGCTTATCCTCCTCATTTACAAAACCCTGACTTTTTTTCAAGAGTACCTGGTCCTGCTTAGGAGATGTATCAATCAGTTGGAATGTTTCGGCCTTATTTGGATCTCAAACAAACTGTAAATACACACACAGACACACACACACACACACACACACACACACAGACTACACACAGATACATATTTATGAGATAATTGGAAATGTTTGAATACTAACAGGATATTTGTTGACTTAGGAAACTTTTTTTAAAGATGTGATAATTGTATTGGGGCTTTGTTTTTTAAAAGAGTCTTTATCTTTTAAAGACATATACTGATGTAGTTACAGATGAAGTAACATGACAGCTGGATTTATTTCAGAATAATCTGGGGAGAGAATGGAGAGATGGATGGGATATAGATGCAAGGAGATGGGGCATGAGTTAATTGTGAAGCTGAGAGCTGGTTTCATGGGATGGGGTTTATTATTCTATTCTATTATTCTATAATATTATTCTATTCTATTATGCTTTTCTATAGATTTAAAGTTTCATTTTCTACCATAAACAAATATATCATTATGTTTAATGATAGCAAAATTTAAGGGAAAAAAGATCAAGCATACAACCTCATTCCTATGGCTAGGTGCTCAGGGACAGGGCCTGTCAGCAGCCTCTGAGTGTGTATTGAACACCTTGATTGGCTTAGATGAGTTTTATTTCCCTATCCAGTGATTGATTTAGGTGGGGCAAGTGATGTAATTCTTACCGATGAGGTGAGAGAAAGTTTGCTGGGGGCTTCAGGGAAAGGTTATGTTACACTTAAGAGAGAAACATTGGAGAAGATGGCCTCTTTTTCCTCTGGATGTGATCATGATTGGATATGGTGTCTGAAGCTATTGTAGCTATCTTGTGATTATGAAAGACCTAGCCTGAGAACAAAGTGAGAGAGATATTAAGGATCAGAGCAGGAGATGGAATTGCCTGGGTCCTTGATGACGTTGTTGAGCCACTGAAACAGGTAACACTGGACTTTACCTATGCCTTGATTTCTTATTATGCAAAATAGTAAATGTTCTTATTGCTTAAGCCATTTTAAATTAGAGTTACATATTTTTTCCTGCTGAAAGTGTTCTAAGTAGACTATGTGCACACTCTACAGCATAGAAATTGTACTCTGTACAGATATATACCCGTAAGATTAATAAAATATGACGTGCTCACATAATGGAATATTAAACAGCAACAAAATGAACAAATTATAGCTTTACACATCAACTTAGTTGAATCTTACAAATATACATTGAATGAAAAATGTCAGAAATAAAAATTTACGTATAATGATGTGATCCCACTAAATAAACAAAACTAAAAATATATTGTTTAGGGATACAGTACCTAAGTAGTAAGAGTATAAAGTAAAGCAAGTGAACAGTTGTCACTAAAGTGAGGGACTAGTTTCCTTTTCAGGGAAGGAAGAGGGTGCAATTAGGAGGGGCATGTGAGGGTTTCCAAGGGACTGGCAGTGTTTTAGTTCTTTACATGGGTAGTGCTTACACAAGTTCTTGCTTTATTATTATTGTTTTTTAAAATGTACATTTGTTTAATTTGCTTTCCTATATGCATTGATAATACTTTGAAAGAATTTTTTAAAAAGCCTTTACCAATGGAGATAGAGTAGTAGAAAATGAACAAGATTGCCACTCACCTTATTTGAGCATGTCACTACCAAGGGCTCAGTTTCTGTTTCTATAAAACGAGGGAGTTGAACCAGTAGAGTCACTTCTTACTGTAATTTTCTATTTTTCCATCATGTATCACTTCATTCTACGTTTTCTTCTTTGTCAAGCTTACTAGCTTTTGGTCTTGAGTACAGACTATATGAAACTTGTGAATTTGAGTAAGGTGCCATAGAAACATCTGTAATAAATTCAGCTATGAAAACAGCATAGCCTGTTAGAAAGCCCTAAAATACATTTATGGACAGAGCCACAGGGAAGAAGTTCAGTCTTGTTTAATTGACTGCCTTCAATTCTCAAATTGCTCTCTTTGTTTCCTCTTATTCTGAACTGGGTTTTGATGATCCATTTTAAACATCTCTTGTTCTGTGTTTTCTTGGTGGAATGATATTTTGGTATAAGGGTTATAGATTCTGCTTCAGAGAGTTCCTCTGAGATGCTGTCACTCTCTGACACGTTCACTGAGTATTTAGGGAACCATCTATTAAAGAAGAAAAGAAAAAGTACTTGACAATGTCTTCTGTGATACTGATTTTTCAGCAGCGTAGATTATCAGGGTTGAGGATTGGAAAACGTGAGGAATGTTCTGAGTACATCAGTTTTATTATGTGGATTACTTTTCATTGGCTCATCTACCAAATCAGTGATTTCTTTTTATTTATTTATTTATTCATTTATTTATTTATTTTTGTTGTTGTTTTTTGGGTTTTGTTGTTTTTTTTTGCGGTATGCAGGCCTCTCACTGTTGTGGCCTCTCCCGTTGCGCAGCACAGGCTCCGGACGTGCAGGTTCAGCGGCCATGGCTCACGGGCCCAGCCGCTCCGTGGCATGTGGGATCTTCCCGGACCAGGGCACGAACCCGTGTCCCCTGCATCGGCAGGCGGACTCTCAACCACTGCACCACCAGGAAAGCCCTATTTATTTATTTTTAATTGGAGTATAGTTGCTTTACAATATTGTGTTAGTTTATACTGTACAGCAAAGTGAATCAGCTATACGTATACATATATCCCCTCTTTTCTGAATTTCCTTCTCATTTAGGTCACCACAGAGCACTGAGTAGAGTTCCCTGTGCTATACAGTAGGTTCTTATTATTTATTTTATACATAGTATCAATAGTGTATATATGTCAGACCCAGTCTCCCAATTCATCCCACCCCCCTTCCCCCTTGATAGCCATACATTTGTTCATCTGTGTCTCTATTTCTGCTTTGTAAATAAGATTATCTATACCAATTTGTTCAGATTCCACATATATGTGTTAATATACAATATTTGTTTTTCTCTTTCTGACTTACTTCACTCTGTATGACAGTCTCTAGGTCCATCCATGTCTCTACAAATGACTCAATTTCATTCCTTTTTATGGCTGAGTAATATTCCATTGTATATATGTACCACATCTTCTTTATCCATTCCTCTGTTGATGGACATTTAGATTGCTTCCATGTTCTGGCTATTGTAAATAGTGCTGCAATGAACATTGGGGTGCATGTGCCTTTTTGAATTGTGGTTTTCTCTGGGTATATGCCCAGTAGTTGGATGGCAGCGTCATATGGTAGTTCTATTTTAAGTTTTTAAAGGAACCTCCATACTGTTCTCCATAGTGGCTGTTATCAATTTACATTCCCACCAAGAATGCATGAGGGTTCCCTTCTCTCCACACGCTCTCCGTCATTTATTGTTTGTAGATTTTTTGATGATGGCCATTCTGATTGGTGTGAGGTGATACCTCACTGAAGTTTTGATTTGCATTTCTCTAATAATTAGTGATAGTGAGCATCTTTTCATGTGTTTGTTGACCATCTGTATGTCTTCTTTGGAGAAATGTCTGTTTAGGTCTTCCACCCATTTTTTGATTGGGTTGTTTGTTTTTTTTGATATTGAGCTGCATGAGCTGTTTGGAGATTAATCCTTTGTCAGTTGCTTCATTTGCAAATATTTTCTCCCATTCTGAGGGTTGTATTTTCATCTTGTTTATGGTTTCCTTTGCTGTGCAAAAGCTTTTAAGTTTAATTAGGTCCCATTTGTTTATTTCTATATTTCTATATTTCTGTTTTTATCCTCATTACTCTAGGAGGTGGGTTAAAAAAGATCTTGCTATGATTTATGTCAAAGAGTGTTCTGCCTATGTTTCCTCTAAGAGCTTTATAGTGCCTGGCCTTACATTTAGGTCTTTAATCCATTTTGAATTTATTTTTGTGTTTGGTGTTCGGCAGATTCAATGCAATACCTATCAAATTACCAATGGCATTTTTCACAGAACTAGAAAAAAAAATTTTACAATTTGTATGGAAACACAAAAGACCTCGAATAGCAAATGCAATCTTGAGAAACAAAAATGGAGCTGGAGGAATCAAGCTCCTTGACTTCAGACTCTACTACAAAGATACAGTAATCAAGACAGTATGGTACTGCCACAAAAACAGAAATATAGATCAATGGAGCAGGATAGAAAGCCCAGAGATAAACCCACACACCTCTGATCACCTAATCTATGACAAAGGAGGCCAGAATATACAATGGAGCAAAGATAGCCTCTTCAGTAAGTGGTGCTGGGAAAACTGGACAGCTACATGTAAAAGAATGAAATTAGTGATTTATTTTTTAATGATTCAAGTTTAGGGTAGTCTTCTCTTAGCTAATGCTAAAGAATGAACAGGTTTTCTCAGGCAAAAATAAGGTGTAAGAAAAGAAGTGCAGTTGGTTAAAAACAAAGTTTGGTCATTATTGGTCATGGTATTAGCATGAAAGTATGGTATTAGCATGGTATTAGCACTGGACTGCTGAGGCAACCTGAGCTTTGTGTTTATGGAGGCTGCTATACCTTCCCTGAGATTTGACTGTACCCTTGACTGGAGCCCTAAGTTATAGAAAGCAGGACCTTCATTTCTAAAGGACCATCTCAGTTTCTCTCCCCTTCTTCCTTAGAGTTTTTGCTAATTGTTCACTGATACTCTCTCTAACACTCCTGTTAAGTTTCTACATGTTTTCAAAATCCATGTAGAACAAAAAGACATGAATCTGTTCACTAAGTCCTCATTACTCCAAATTGTCACTTCACACGTTTATGTTATTGCTTAGTCCCTAAAAGCATTCAAATTTGGAATCTCTAGTTTATAGATTCAGGAGACTTTAGGGAATTAGCAGTATTTGACACTTCCTAAAGTGTAGGATTTACAAACAGCAGAAATTATACACAGGAACTATAGGACTACTTGAAAATCATAAATGTAGAGTAAATAAAAGGATGTATTTTTCATGCTAGAAATATGATAGACTCAACTCTAAAATACCATATAAAACTCTTTAAAGTTAGTTTAAATGAACAGAAAATATTATAGATGAAATTAGAATATTTTTAGCATGTTTTTACCATTTGTGTCCCATCAAATGTTATTTCATTCTACTGTCAGATTAAGAAAGCTCTGGTAAATTCCATCTCAGAATCCAACCTCTTTCCATTTCTGTTTGTCACAAGCACTCCAGTGAGCAACTTCGAGTGGGCTCTAGACCTTCACTGTTTTTTGATCCTCAACATTCTTGCCTATTTAGATCACTAGCACTGCACTCATATGCTATCATATTCAAATAAAGATGAAGCTTTTGACCCATCCACTGGATTGTTTTTCACATCATGATGGATTTGTAATAATCCATCCACCTCCATTGCCATGCCCTTGTGAACAATGGCACACATTTTTAAAGACCTTACTGTGGAATTAAATCAAGCTAACCGACCTTTATGCCTCAGTCCCCTCAACATCCATTCACTGAATGTGTTAAAGAATTAGTGATTAGTTCAGTAGTTACAGTGTGAAAGGTTCAGTCTGTGACTTTGATCTGCTCGGAACTGCTGTGGTATGGAGTAGAATAGTGACACCCAGACTTTGGGATGTCAGAGATCAGTGAAATTTCAGAAAAAACAAAAAGTTGGGGATACACACAGGTTTGCCAACTTTTGCCAGATGCAAACATTAAAAAACAGCCACCATTAATATTTGGTCACCATAATTTACAATAGAAAGAGCTTTTCTGTAGTAAAAAAAGTTGTAAGGACAATCTCAGAATTTAAAATATTAAATTATCAGATTGGTTTTATGGAAAACTTGACTCTTTTGTTTCTTAATTTGTTTCAGTGAAGAGCATGTCTTGGGCTGGCAGCTTTCCATGTATGGCATTTTGGTATTTATTCCAAATGTTTTATTGTTTGTACACTTCATGAAAAAAAAAACCTGGTTATAAAACATGAAGTTGATTGAAGAATCCCCTCATGAGTCACAACATGCAGTTTGAAAAATACTGCTCTATGATGTATATGCAAAAGTGGAGTTATTGAGTTGTAAGGTATATGAACTTTCAATTTGTATAGAAACGATGCTAAATTGTTCTTCAGTATGTTTAAACTAGTTTATTTTTTCAATGATTTCGTATGAGAATGCAGTTTTCTCCACTTCTTTGTTAACTCTTGATATTCGAGTTCTTAAAAGTTCTTATCAGTGCTATAGGTTAAAAAAATTGGTACATTATTTTAATTTGATTTTGTGAGTTTTTACAAAAATATATATTCTGGATACTCAGTTTCTTTGATATCTAATCCAATACCCTCCAACACTGTTTGCATTTTAATCATGTTTAGATATCTGTGTTTACTTAAAATTTTAAATTTAGTTAATATACATACAGAAAAGTGCACACATATGTACAGCCTGATGTCTTTGCAAAAAGTGGAATCATCAACCAGATCGGAAGAAAAAACTTCACCAGCACTTAGAGGCCCCCAGCTATAAACCTCTCCAATTATTACCCACCCATCCCTTCCTCAAAGGTAACCACTATTCTGATTTCAATCACCATAGACTAGTTTTGCCTGCTCTTAAAATTTACATGAATGAACGTATGGAGTAAGTTAGAGTATATTTTGATGTTTAGCCATTGTATATTTTATTTAGTCGAATATGTTTATCTTTCCTTTATGACTTTTTTTGTAACTTGCTTAAGAAAACCTTCCCATCTGAAACTCATGTTGTGTTTTAAATAGGTTTGCAGTTTTAATTTCCACATTTAGTTCCCTAACCCATCTGATATTTTCCTTGTATGAAGTAGGAAACAAACAATTCTGCACACAAATTTTATTACATAATGAAAAATATCTCCTTATTCTTGCTTTCAGGAGGATGCTTCTAAAGTTTGTCATTACATAAGATACTTGCTGTTAGTTTTTGAAAGTTCCCTTATAGAAGTTCTCTTCTGTCACTACTTTGCTGGGGTTTTTTCATTGTTTGAATCATGAATGAGTATTGTTGATTGTTTATCAAGTATTTAAAAAAATCTATTGAGATGATCTTTTAAAATTTTTGTGTCACCAAATGTATATGTTTTGTTCTTTATGCTTTTCTTGTGACTTTTAAAATCTCTATTTTCCCTAATGTATTTAACTTGATAAGTTTTCTAATGATGAACTATACGGCCAAGCCTATTTGATCATAGTGTATTTTGTTACATAAAGCTATATATATATTTAGACATGAAGTTAGACTGCCTTAGCTAATATTTTATTTAAAGTTTTTCATTCATGTCATACGTGGAGATTTCTTTATAATTTTATTTTCTGGTACTCTGTCTTGGTTCAGCATAAATTTACTAATATCATAAAATGGATTAGATAATTTTTTGCATTATCTCGAAGAATTTATATAAGATAGGGATTATCTATGCTTTAAGCTTGATAAAGGTGTATTCTGGTTTTGTGAGAAGGAGTAAACTGCTTGGTCAATTTCTTTAATGTGTATTGATCCACTGAGATTTTAAAAATCCCTTATGGTTCAATATTGGTAGTTCAACATTTCCTAGAAATTTTCCCATTTTAACAAATTTTGAAATTTGTTGACATTAAATTCGTAAAGTACCTATATTATTTTGTCAAATCACAATTATATATGATGTTACCCCTTTCGTTTCTCATATATACAATTTGCCTGTAAACCTGCCCCCCCACACCCCTTGCCCCCAGTGTTATTCTTTGGAAGCAATCTCTGTCTGGGAAATTGAAGATTTCTCTTTAACTTTGATATTCTGCAATATACTGTATACTGTATGTCAGTGTACTTAATTGGCATTTTAAAAATGAAGACTCACATCTTTTTTTTTTTGGTGTTTTTATTGAAGTGTAGTTAATTTGCAATGCTGTGTTAGTTTGAAGTATACAGCAAAGTGATTCAGTTATATATACATACATATATACATTGGGTTGGCCAAAAAGTTCATTCAGGTTTTTTCCGTAAGGTGTTATGGAAAAACCTGAATGAACTTTTTGGTGAACCCAATATATATTCTTTTTCAGATTCTTTTACATTATTGGTTATTACAAGATAGTGAATATAGTTCCCTGTGCTATACAGTAGGTCCTTGTTGGTTATCTATTTTATATATAGTAGTATGTATATGTTAATTCCAAACTCCTAATTTATCTCCCCCTCCCCACTATCCCCTTTGGTAACCATAAGTTTGTTTTCTATGTCTGCGATTCTATTTCCGTTTTTTAAATAAATTCATTTGTATCATTTTTTTAAGATTCCACATGTAAGTTATATCATATGATATTTGTCTTTCTCTGTTTGACTTACTTCACTTAATATGATAATCTCTATGTCCATCCATGTTGCTGCAAATGGCATTATTACATTATTTTTATGGCTGAATAATAGTCCATTATGTACATGTACCACATCTTCTTTACCCATTCATCTGTTGATGGACATTTATGTTGTTTCCATGTTTTGGCTATTGTAAATAGTGCTGCTGTGTACATTTGGGTGCATGTATCTTTTGAAATTAAAATTTTCTCTGTATATATGCCCAAGAGTGGGATTGTAGGATCATATGGTAACTTTATTTTTAGTTTTTTAAGGAAACTCCGTACTGTTCTCCATAGTGACTGCACCAATTTACATTGCCACCAATAGTGTAGGAGGGTTTCTTTTTCTCCACACCCTCTCCAGTGTTTATTATTTGTACACTTTTTAATGATGGCCATTCTGACTGGTGTGAGATGATACCTCATTGTAGTTTTGACTTGCATTTCTCTAATAATCAGTGATGTTGCACACCTTTTCATGTGTGTGTTGTCCATCTGTATGTCTTCTGTGGAGAAATATCTATATAGGTGTTTTGCCCACTTTTTGATTGGGTTGTTTGTTTTTTTGATATTAAGCTGTATGAGCTGTTTGCATATTTTGGAACTTAATCACTTTCAGTAGCATTGTTTGCAAATATTTTCTCCCAGTCCGAAGGTTGCCTTTTTGTTTTGTTTATTGGTTTCCTTTGCTGTGCAAAAGCTTTAAATTTAATTGTCCCATTTGTTTATTTTTTATTTTATTTCTATTACTCTAGGAGACAGATCCAAAAATATATTGCTGCAATTTATGTAAAAAAGTGTTCTGCCAATGTTTTCCTCTAGAAGTTTTATAGTATCCAGTTTCATATTTAGGTCTTTAATCCATTTTGAGTTTATTTTTGTATATGGTGTTAGAGAATGTTCTAATTTCCTTCTTTTATATGTAGCTGTCCAGTTTTCCCAGCACCACTTATTGAAGAGACTGCCTTTTCTCCATTGTATATTCTTGCCTCCTTTGTCATAGATTAATTGACCATAAGTGTATGGGTTTATTTCTGGGCTTTCTATACTGTTCCATTGATCTATATTTCTGTTTTTGTGCCAGTACCATACTGTTTCGATGACTGTAGCTTTGTAGTATAGTCTGAAGCCAGGGAGTGTGATTCCTCCAGCTTCATTCTTCTTTCTCAGAATTGTTTAGGCTATTCAAGGTCTTTGGTATTTCCATACAAATTTTAAAAAATTTTGTCCTAGTTCTGTGAAAAATGCCATTGGTAATTTGATAGGGATTGCATTGAATCTGTAGATTGCCTTGGGTAATATGTTCATTTTAACAATGTTGATCCTTCCAATCCAAGAACACTGTATATCTTTCCATCTGTGTCATCTTCAATTTCTTTCATCAGTGTCTTACAGTTTTCATAGTACAGGTCTTTTATCTCCTTAGGTAAGTTTATTCCTAGGTATTTTATTCTTTTTGCTGTGATGGTAAATGGGATTGTTTCCTTAATTTATCTTTCTGATAGTTCATTGTCAGTATAGAAATGCAGCAGATTTCTGTATATTAATTTTGTATCCAGCAACTTTACTGAATTCATTGATGAGCTCTAGTAATTTTCTGATAGCATCTTAAGGATTTTCTATGTATAACATCATGTCATCTACAAACAGTGGCAGTTTTACTTCTTCTTTTCCAATTTGGATGCCTTTTATTTCTTTTTCTCCTCTGATTGCTGTGGCTAGAACTTCGAAAACTATGTTGAATAAAAGTGGCAAGAGTGGGCATCCTTGTCTTGTTCCTGATCTTAGAGGAAATGCTTTAGCTTTTTATAGTTGAGTGTGATGTTAACTGTGGGTTTGTCATGTATGGCCTTTATTATGTTGAAGTAGATTTCCTCTATGCCCACTTTCTGAAGAGTTTTTATCATAAATGGATGTTGAATTTTATCAAAAGCTTTTTCTGCCTCTATTGAGATGATCATATAGTTTTAAAAAATTTTTTAAGCTTTATTTATTATTTATTTATTTTTGGCTGCTTTGGGTCTTAGTTGCAGCACGTGGGATCTTCCTTGAGGCGTGTGGGGCCTTTTGTTGAGGCGCGTGGGCTTCTCTCTAGTTGTGGTGTGCGGGTTTTTCTCTTCTCTAGTTGCGGCGCACAGACTCTAGGGCACATGGGTTCTGTAGTTGTGGTGCACGGTTTCCATAGCACATGGGCTCTGTAGTTTGTGGCACACAGCCTCTCTAGTTGAGGTATGTGAACTCAGTAGTTGTGGCGCATGGGCTTATTTGCACTGAGACATGTGGAATCTTAGTTCCCTGACCAGGGATCAAACCTGTGTCCCCTGCATTGTAAGGCAGATTCTTTACCACTGGACTACCAGGGAAGTCCTGGTATTTTATTCTTCAATTTGTTGATGTGGTATATCACATTGATTGATTTGCACATATTGAAAAATCCTTACATCCCTGGGATAAATCCCACTTGGTCACAGTGTATGATCCTTTTAATGTGTTGTTGGAGTCAGTTTGCTAGTATTTTCGTTGAAGATTTTTGCATCTGTGTTCATCAGTAATATTGGCCTGTAATTTTCTTTTTTTGTGGTATCTTTGTCTGGTTTTGTTATCAGGGTAATGGTGGCCTCAGAGAATAAGTTTCAGAGTATTCCTTCCTCTGCAATTTTTTGGAATAGTTTCAAAAGGATAGGATCCTATCAGATTACTGCTTTTGCCCTTGATCACAGTGCACATGAGATTTTGTGTGTGCCCTTTAAGAGTGAAGTCTCTATTTCCCCCAGTCATGTGGAGCTCCTGCGGTCAAGCCCCGCTGGCCTTCAAAGCCAAATGTTCTGTGGTCTTCTCTTTCCAGTGCTGGACCCCCAGGATGGGGGCCTGATGTGGGGCTCAGAATTCTCACGCCTGTGGGAGAAACTCTGTAATATAATTATTCTCCAGTTTGTGGGTTGCCCACCTGGGGTGTATGGGATTTAATTATACCACGAGTCCGCCCCTCCTACAGTCTCATTTTGGTTCCGTCTTTATGTCTTTAGTTGTAGAGGATCTTCTCTGGTAGATTTCAGTCTTTTTCAATGATGGTTCTTGTGAAGATTGTTGTGATTTTGGTGTGCTTGTGAGAGGAGGTGATCTTAGAGTCCTTCTACTCTGCCATCTTGGCCACTCTCCCGAGCTTAGAGGTGGTTTTGTAGGACAGGAAGAAAGAGGACTAGAACTTCCAGTCTTGACAGCCCCTTATTCTAGGTACCTTTGCAGAGCTTTTTGAGTTGGGCCCAAACAAGGGTCCTCCTGCCTGGTGTCCTTCATGCCAGTAGAATGAGAACAAGTTCAGTTCAGAAGCAAAGGAAAGTTTTATTCTTTGATCAAAGAATGGAGAAGAATGAGCTTGAGCTCTAGACCACAAGCTCTCCACATCTTTCTTCACTTCTGAAAATTTTCAACTATTATCTTTTTGAATGTTGCTGCTTCCCAAATTTACTCTCTTTTTCTGGAATGCTTCTTAGATGTGTTTTGGATCTTCTCATACTCTCTTTCATGTCTCTTAATTAAAAAGAAAAATTTTTTGTCAACTCAATTAATTTTTCTCTTTCATTCTGGAAAATGTCCTTAGGTTTCTCTTCAAATATATTAATTCTCTTTTTAATTGCTTTAATATACCATTTAATTCTTCTATTGAGCTTTTAATATCAATTTACTATTTTATAATTTTCTGGGTTTGTTTCACAAAAACAATTTCTTCATATCTTTGAAGACTTTAAAAGTACTCATTTTAAAATCTATTTCTCATTGTCATATTATTTCTTTGCTGTGAGTTATATGTGTTGTCCGGTTTTGGGATCCAGACATTCTCATGTGTTGTGTCATCCTTGTCTGTGAGTTCATTTTCCTGGAGCATCGTCCTTTCTCTGAGCTCCCTCATGTATACGCTGGATTGTGGACGTTTCCCCTTGCAGCTTTACCTAGGGGCTTTCACCGTCCCTGGGCAAGTTCTTACATTTGTGTTTCGGCTCTGGGTTTTTTGGTTTAAGATAGTGTAACTAGGCAATCATATGACACAGATCCAAGATTCTGGAATTCCATAGGAAATTATTTCCAACCATGGCTTGAGTGGATGGTTTGCTTACCAGGTCCTGTTCTCTCACAGGAGGCCCAACTGTGGTTTTTCACCACAGGGGTGAGATGTGTAACTCTTAACTCTCATCCTCATGTTGGTGTTGAAATACAGACCCCATGGTTCTGTTTACTCCCAGGATCTGCCTCCTATACCATGAGCTGCCAGAACTCAGCCTAAAATCACTCATTTCTGACACCTGGGTATTTCTCATTATTCCTTTCATCCAGGTTATGTACATAAAAATAAGTATAGTTTATATATCTTATTTAGTAGTTTGGTTATTGGAGTGGAAGTGAGGACTTAAATCCTTAAGTGTACTTAATATGTCATCTTGACTTGAAAATCTCTACAGTGTTTCCCTCATACAGACACAGAAGGAAATTACTTATGGGTCTCTACATAAGGACAAGTTGTGTTTCTTACCACAAGTCTTGTAACTGAATGTTTTTTTCTCTGTATTAGTCATAGGTAGTTTATAGCCCAATTAGTAACACACTTCTAGCACCTGTAGATACAGAGTCCTGGATGGCCTGCGTGTATGTGAAATTTTTCCTTTTTTTGGACTTTCTCAACTATTAATTTTATATTTCTGTATTACATAAATTTTTGTAAAATTTCTAAATTGTTTTTGTAGAATGAGGTGGCATATAAATAAAATACTCAATATTATTATTATTTTATTAACATATCTGTTAATCATAACAGATTATGACCTTAAGAAGTATAAGAATGGTATTCCTCTTTGGATATGTACAGACTGTGATCGTTCTTTGATTGTAGCTGGTGCTTAAAAAGTGCTGGTTGAGAGAAGGAATGAAGCACTGGGAGTGTGACTCTTACCACAACCCTTTACATATGCTTTCCTATTCCATCTACATGTCAGGCAGGCAGAGGGTGAGTGTGATTGTAGAGGAGAATATCAATGCGTGCGGAGATACATTTTCCTTACTAGAGCAAACAAAAAATCCAGACTCACTATCAATTTCATTTAGCCTTCTTCCTCATGTATCTTCGCTGGGAGCCTGATTTGTTCTTTGTCACTTAACACAAAACATTTTTCAGAAAATTATTATGTTCTCAAGGACCTTCCGGTTTAGTGGTGGAAGAACACTTGCTGGCAGGTAGTTTAAGCTCCATTGGGAAGCTGTGCTGGCAGATGTGGCCCACTCAGAAGCCTGAAAGCACACAGATGGATGGGGCTGGGGGAGAAGGATGATCATACTCAAGTCAGTGTATAGGAAAGGGTCAAACTGGGGCAAACAAGAGAGTTCAAGAGGATCAAGTCTTTGTGTTAGAAACTGACAAGTAGCAGGTGCATGAATAGAGTTCAGAGTTCCAAAGGCAAGAGTTGAAAAGCTGACTATAAAGTCAATAAATAAATAGTTATTTTGACAAATTGTAAAAGGCAAAAAAGTAGGGTGTTAGAGGTCAGTTAGATGCCACAGGACATGCAAGGTAGAGGTGAGAGTGAATTCTTTGGAACAGTAATGCAGACACTGCTGTCTTTTGTCTGGACGTGTCTCCCTGTCTGTTACATACTGTTATGGACTGAATTGTGTCCCTGAAAAATTCATATGTTGAAGCTGTAACCCCCCAATGTGACTGTATTTGGAGATGGGGCCTTTAAGGCGGTGATTAAGGTTGAAGCCATCAAGGTGGGGCTCTAATTCAATAGGACTGATATCCTTTACAAGAAGAGGAAGAGACACAGGGATGTGTGCACACAGAGGATAGGCCATGTGAGGACACAGTGAGAAGGCAGTCATCTGAAAGCCAAAGAGAAAGGCAAGACACCAATCCTGTTGACACCTTGATCTTGGACTTCCAGACTCCATAACTGTGAGAAAATAAATTTCTGTTGTTTAAGGCACTCAGTATGTGATGTTTTGTTATGGCAGTCTTAGCAGACTAATACATATACTCTCTTTTTCTTCTTAAAATAATCGATCTGTTTCTGACAATAGGTTAGTCCTTATATAATCTGCAACATTTTGCACTTAGTCAGTCTTTTGTATTGGTTACCAATAGTCATCAAAATGTATTTTTCAAAGAGTTATTTAGCATCCTTTTCTTGCCCTCTCTTTGCTCCTAGCAGAAGATAGGTACAGCATGGTCCGAGGGTAAGGCCCCAGACAATCTGGGGACCCAGCTTCTAGCTCTGTGCAAACACTGGAGGCATTTAACTGCTTAGACCTCCCTGTCCTTATTGTAACATGAAGGGAACTTTCCATTTCACATATTTATTCTTACTTTGCATTTCTGACCCAAACCAGTAATATGTTTCCCTGTAACTTTCATTTATAGTTCCAGCTCTTCCTTGGATCTGGGCATAAAATATGAAATCCATCTTCTACCCGACAGTTCTTCCAGTATCTGGAGATGATCACATGATATACCAAATGTGCCATCATAGAGCCCATGTTTTTCCATCTTGGCCAGAATGTCATGAGAGAGCTGATCGTGTGCCTGGCTGAAAATTAGATATCCATTCACTTTAATTAAATTCACATTAGTGAGATGTGTGGGGCCCTAGAGAATAATGTCGCAATTCCTTAGCTGTCATACACCTCACTCTCTGGCCCTAACCCATCTTACACTTGCTGGTACTTCCACAGGTACCTGTACTCGTATTTCAAGGACATGAAGCTAAGAATTCCCATCCCCTAGGAGTGGTTATTTAAAAAGTATTTCTCCTAAACATGCCATGTGTTTCCACATCAGTGTGTCTTTACATATGTTGGTCCTTCTACCTGGACTATCCTTCTCCCGTTTCACCATTATTTTTCATAACCCAGCTCAAATCTTCTGAAAATATACCTCGATTCCCCCAGGAAGAGTATATTTCTCCATGCTCCCCGTCTAGACACTTGGTTCATGTTCTCCTCCTTTCCACTCTGTAATGTGACTTAAGTGTCTGTGAAGTGTCTTTTTAAATTTTTGTTTTCCTAGTAATTAAGCTCATTTATTGAGCTGGCCCTCCATAAATGTTGGTTGGACACACGATGCCCAGAGAATGAAAGCAAGCTCAGATAAAGCTTAAAAGCCAGACATTTTAGAAGACAACTAGTCTGATAGAAGGAAAGACAGCAGTGCAGGAGGTTGCCAGTAATGCAGGAGAAAATCTTTGGGAACAAAACTAATGGCCTCAGATGGTCTTGTACCCATGCACAGAGTGTTCAAGTGGAAATTCATTGAATCATTCCCAAGGTGTATCATGGCCATGGCCATGTCTGCTGCAGAGTGGCCTCCCTGCACACCGCACCAGCTTCCTCATTGCCCCTCTGGGAAGTATGTGCTTGACAGGGCTTTGAGCTATGCTGCCCTGAATCACTCACCCCCATGGTGGGAAGTTCCTGCCTCTTGTCCTTAAGTATCAGCACACGTTCCTGTATTATGATTGCCCAACTTGTACCTCACCGTGGCTGGAGTTATGCTAATCATTACTTATCGTATCTATTTTTTTTTTAAATGTTGAGCCTTCTTTTAATTTATTTTTTATTTTTGACTGTGTTGGGTCTTCGTTTCTGTGTGAGGGCTTTCTCTAGTTGTGGCAAGTGGGGGCCGCTCTTCATTGCAGTACGCGGGCCTCTCACTGTCGTGCCTTCTCTTGTTGCGGAGCACAGGCTCCAGACACGCAGACTCAGTAGTTGTGGCTCACGGGCCTAGCCGCTCCGTGGCATGTGGGATCTTCCCAGACCAGGGCTCGAACCCGTGTCCCCTGCATTTGCAGGCAGATTCTCAACCACTGCGCCACCAGGGAAGCCCTCGTATCTATTATTAATTGCTCTCTTCAACTTTTCTTTATGCTGGTTTTCTCTTTTTTTTTTTTTTACATCTTTATTGGAGTATAATTGCTTTACAATGGTGTGTCAGTTTCTGCTTTATAACAAAGTGAATCAGTTATACATATACATATGTTCCCATATCTCTTCCCTCTTGCGTCTCCCTCCCTCCCACC
>NW_021703768.1:92874101-92895519 GCF_005190385.1 Monodon monoceros
CCCTATCCCACCCCTCTAGGTGGTCACAAAGCACCGAGCTGATCTCCCTGTGCTATGCTGCTGCTTCCCACTAGCTATCTACCTTACGTTCTTGTTTCATCATGACTTCCTCTCTTCCTTCCCTCACCCAGTTTTCCCTCTTCTCTTTTATCTGCCTTTTCCCTCTTTAAATTCACCTAGATCAACAGCCTTTACTGCAAAATTGAAGCATAACTTGACATTTCATTGCTTTGAGTATGTGCCAGTAACTGTCACATATAAACATCTTCCCTTACTTCTTGCCCTTCCCCTGCTACCCTCTTGCCTCATTTACCTACCCAGGTTGTAGAAATATCCATGAGGAGGAGAATTTCCCTTATCACAGCCAACTAAATAAATGAAATAATAATAACCTAGACTCTTGTAAATCAACACCTGTGTTCCAGAACAAAATTACAGGCCCTGGGAAGATAAAAAGCTGATTTCCTTCCGTCAAAGAGCTTAATCAAAACTGGATAATCCAGGGGCTTCCCTGGTGGCGCAGTGGTTGGGAGTCCGCCTGCCGATGCAGGGGACGTGCCCTGGTCCGGGAGGATCCCACATGCCGCAGAGCGGCTGGGCCTGTGAGCCACGGCCGCTGAGTCTGTGCGTCCGGAGCCTGTGCTCCGCAACGGGAGAGGCCACAGCAGTGAGAGGCCTGGGTACCGCATAAAAACAAACAAACAAAAAAACTGGATAATCCAGAGTTACCTAGACAGGGAACCTCACCTTCGGAGTAGCCAGAGGCACAGCTGAATCCTTCCTTCTCTCAACATATTCTCACTGCTGCCTAGCTGGTTGGCCTCATGTGTAGGTGGTAGAAATTGCCCTTCAGAGATACAGTGTGGAGACCATGTGTCCCACACTGAAGCAGTAGGACTTCTCTCCTCTCTTCTCCCTATTCAAAAAAATACCTTTGGGGGACTTCCCTGGCGGTCCAGTGGTGGAGACTTCGCCTTCCAGTGCAGGGGGTGTGGGTTCAATCCCTGGTCAGGGAGCTAAGATCCCACATGCCTGGCAGCCAAAAAACCAGAACATAAAACGTAAGTAATATTGTAACAAATTCAATAAAGACTTTAAAAATGGTCCACATCAAAAACAAACAAAAACAAAACAAAAAATACTCTGAGACTATGTTTCATCTTGCAATTTATCTGTGAACAGAAGGAGTAGAAGGAGTATTCAGCAGGTATCAAATTATGAGCTATAGAAGAACTTGGTACACATGATCCAGACACATAGATCCTTAGAGATAGTGTGCCTGGGGTCAAGGTGTCGGGAAAGAGAATGGGATGTAGTGTTTGTGACGAGGAGCTCTATGTGGAAACAAATAGGGAGATGTCCTTTGGCACTTTTGTGCCTCAGCCTGACCTTGGGATGGAGTTATACCATTGCTCTACCATTTCAGTTATTACCTTGAAACATACCTCACAAATATAGACATGAACCATTATAGTAAATCCAGGATATTTGAAATGAAACTGCAAAATAAATGGACGCAATTTGAAAGTTTTTGAGATTTCAAGTGTTGGTGAGGTTGAGGAACAATGAGAATAGGGATGTTTTTATATTATTGAAGAGAGTCTCAATTGGTACATTACTTTGGGAGGCTTTTGGCAACATTTGGTAAAATTGAATACTTACGTAGTCTTCAAACAGATGACTGCTAAGTTTATACCCTAAAGTAGGGTTGGCAAACTTCTTCTGCAAAAAAGACAGATAATAAATATTTTCAGCTTTACAGGCCATACATTCTCTGTCACAGCTACTCAGTTCTGCCACTGTATCATGAAAGCAACCATAGACAATATATAAATAGATGAGTATGGCTGTGTTCCAATAAAACTTTATTTACAAAAACAGATGACAGGCCAGATTTGGCCCAAAGGCATAGTTTGCTGACTTCTGCCCTAAAGAAACATTTAATCATATACACAAAGATAAGTAAACAAGAATGTTCATAATAGCATTGTTGGCAATAGAACAAATTAGAAATAAACTAAATGTTCATCGCTAGAAGGATGGATAAACGAATTGTATGTATGTGCAATGAAATACTATATCAGAATAAATAAACAGGAGCACTCCATATCATCATGGATAAATTTCACAATGTTTAAGCAAGAAGGATGCAGACAGTATGATACAATTTATTTAAAGTTTTACAAAATAATTACACATATTGTTTTAAGATATGTATATATGTAGTAACAGTATAAAGACATTTATGGGAAAGACAAACACCAAATTTAGAATGGTGATAAACCTAAGGCAAGAGTAAGGATGGTGCCGTCAGGGAAGGGCACATAGGGGCCTTAAATTGCACTTTTAATGTTTTAGTTCTTAAGCTCATGGGGGAGACACAAATGGGTAAATGAGTGCTCATTATACTATATCCTAGACCTTTTTGTTTGTCTCAAATATTTTATAATTTTAAAAAATTTCTAGGGTTTTAAATTTTGAATGCCTTTGTTTTGGATTGCAGGTTTTGACCCACTGTTGACAGACAGCTGCAATTACCTTTAATCTTAATGTCTTATTCAGTGGTGTGACCTACATGCTCCATCCATGGAGCCTGTTTGACAGCACTTTTAACGTGAGAACATTTGTGTTGGGCAGTGAAAATGCTTTCAATAGCCTTGGTCTTCCAGGAACACTCTTATTTGTGATTAGAATAGGTTGCTATGGAAAATTGCTGGTTGAGGGCAGAAAGGGTTTTCATGATTTTGTTTTGTTTTGTTTTTTCATTTATTTGTCTTTATGTACTTCACTATTACTTCAGTTTTCTTGCACAGATTCTATGGTTTATTTGTTGTTATCTGCATTTTCTCTTTGAACATTCTAGTAAGAGATTCACCAACAATCTTTGTACTTTATTTCACATTTCAGATGGGCAAGTTTTGGTCACCAAAACTCAAGTTAGGTGACTTTCTAGAGAGAATGAGAGAATGAAAAAAATTGGAAATGTCTTCTACATAGGGAATTGATTAAGTTCAGATTTTTCCCACACTGGAAAGATGCTGATTTGGATTCGCAGTCATGATATGAGTCAGCTGCAGCTGGGAACATGTTGTCCACTTACAGTGAGCTGTTCCATGCTTGGGAAAGGTGACAGACTGACAGGGCAGGAGAGAGAAGTGCTGGATTAGTGTTTAGGAATTTTTTCCATGAAGACATGCCTTGGACTTGGACTACCACTTTTGCATGGCCCTTAGGCACAGCTGTCTGGGAAGGACTCTTGTTTTTGTCTCTGGGCATATATGACAAATGGCCTTTGAACTTGATAGAACTGAGTTAGCCAGAACAGATTCTAGCCTAGTGATTGTTGACATAGAAGCAAGTACCACCAGGGCATCTCTCTCTCACATGCATCCTGTAAGGGCAGGGCTGAATTACAACGAAGACTGGAAGTATATAGTTTGTATGGTTGTTGTTCTAAAATAGTGAGAATTCATTTTATTGTGTTTTGGCCAGCATTTATCCAGCACACTGCCTTCTACTTTCTCCACAGCTGTTCACTGCCATACATTTCTGATCCAAAATACAAAGTTGTCCAAAAAAATGGGGAACACACTGACCTGATCTTTTCACCAGGGAAATAACACTACAGGAAAGATGAAATTATTAGAATAAGGCTTTTGTGGGAAACTAAATATTTCTGGATTTATAGAGATGATTAGTCCCCTACCTCTCTCAACAGCAGTTTGTTATTTAAAATTTGGGACCAACAAATGTGTTTTTCAACAAATGTAACTTTGATATCTAAAACATTTAATATGGCTCATGAAAATTGAGGTGGCAGCAAATGTTGAATTAGAAATTATAAGAAATGTGAGTGAGGGTTGCAGGTATGTAATATAGCATGTAAACTTAAACTGATAATAAATGAAGTAGAAAAGTCTAGGAACCTCTCAGCAACTCATAAAAAGACATTTATAAGACATCAAAAAGAAATACATTTACTTCAAACCTTACACGAATACTAAAATTTTCGCGATAACTAAAATATGTTATCAAAATATTCCTTGCCAAGATGCCTTACTTTAAGGTATGTATAAAAATAATTTAAAATTACCACATCAATGCACTCTTCCAACGAGTGGTCACCTCTTAAAAGGAGGAAAAGTACAGTGTATTGGTTAAGAGCCTAATGTTTGGAGCTAAGGTCCAACCTGTATATATAACCCCTGAGTGGTTTCTCTCTGAGATTTAATTTTTGCATCTGTAAAGAACAGATTAAAGTAATTGCCTTATAGATTTGTTGTGAGGATTTAACAAGATAATATAAAGCAGTTAGCATAATCCCCAATCAGTACTCAATAAGTCATATCTATCATATTACATTATTATAATTGATATGTAAATGATAAAACTAAAAACTATTTTTCAAAGTTGATAGATATCCCTCTATAATGTAGTTCAGTATTACCCATGATTTGTCATGTCACATTTCTTATTAATATTATAAAGGTAGACAATTTATTTCAGTTCTTAACTGAAAGAGCACAGAATCTGAATTAATGAGATCTGAATTAAAGTGTTTTTTCTCTAGCAAGTTTGGTATTTAGGATCTCCAAAGATAATGTTTTAATTAATTTTAAGCAAGAATTTTAAAGTAGCTACTGTGTACAGACAACTGTAAAATATTGTGGAGGAGGGAATACAAAAACAGGGACTTCCATAGTTATTACTTCCACATTATTTCTTTGAATTTATACCTTTTGAAATGTCAAAGTTATTCTTGTTGAGAACATTTAAACCGTAAATTGTGCTTCTGAATCTTACAAATAGTCACTGCCCTAGGAGAGTTAAAGTTCACTATATTGTAGGAAAAAAAAATTTGGATTAATAGTAAGGAGATTGGGATTTTCTTATTTTTCTTAGTTAGAAGAAATTTTATATGTTTCTTGGTTGGTTGGTTTTGGTTTTGATCTCTCAATCGGTTGACTGTAAAACTCTAGAAGATGTATGTCTGGAAGAGAAGCAGAAATAATTCTGGAGGAAGTTGTGGCTGCTCTTGGCACGGGGTCAATGGGGATTTATTTTTTAGCTGGGGAAGAGAGTAAAGAGGAAATGTGGTGTCCTCTAAACAGATGTCATCCCTTAACAAAATGGGTCTTGATAGAGGCAGTACTGAGGCACCTCCATATGCCTTCTTTACAAGTGACTTTGTTGGAAAGAATGAGAGTAGGAAGGGAGAAAATGACTGATTCTGCGTGACAGCTGAGAAGTTTTCAGGGGACGATGGCCTGAGAAACAAAACATTATGTGTAAAATGAAAAACTATGTATTTCATGGTGATTTTATTCACATCAAATAAGACAACATGAAAATGCTTTAAAATCAAAAGCTCCATATATGTATATGAAGAACTTCAGTGTAAGGCTCATACTAACCTCTATAAACTTTTGCCATTTGTGATGTTGGCAGTACTCTGTCTAGGTTCATCTGAGGATCTTGTTTTTTGGCAGTAGCTGGTGGCATAAATTCTATGCCCATTTTGTTGTGAAAGAAAGTGAAGTACAAAGAAAATTGAATTAGCTTGACAAAATCTCACCAGTGGATGATTAGCAGAATTGGCAATTTCAGATTAGTAGATTACTCTGCTCACTAGCTCTTTCAAGTTTAGTTCTTCTTACATAAATGTGTGTTATGCCATATCAGAATCTCTTTTGAGAGTCTCCTCTCCCCCAGTCTCATCCATTTGGTTTAGTGGGGTTCACACTACCTAGCTTCAGGGATGAGGATGTGTCCCAGATCTGCTTGATGAGTGTACCATTTGTCTTTGGTCGCAGTGATTGGTTCAGAATTGGGCATAAGATCCAAAGTGAGCCAATCAGAGTTAATGATAGAAATTTGGTGATGCTATCTAAATGAGCTGGCTATAAACTGGTTTAGATCTTTTCCATCTTTTTACAGAGACCCTGCATAGAATAAAGCAGATACTAAGGAAAACAGGGCTGTGAAATAGAGAAAGACACAGTGTCCCAATGATAGCGTGTAAAAGCCTGGATCCAACTATCCTAAAGCCAGATTCAACTCTTGCATTCCTAGTTATATGTGCCAACAATTTTATTTCTGTGGTTAATTTATTTTGAGATTGGAAATCTGTCATTTCCAACAAAAATACCCTTCTTTTAATTTTTTTTTTCATTTTCCTCTCTTCCATTTCTTCTTTCTTCTTTCCTTTTTCATTTTCCTTCCCTTTCCTTTTTATCCTTTCTTTCTTCTCTTCCTTTCCCCCTTAGTTTAAAGGTCTTTAGTAAGAAACTAAAGCAAATACAATCAGATCATACAGGGACTTAAAAATTAGGATAATGGTGTTGGACTTTATCATTTATACCCTGAAGTTTTTTAATTTTGGAAATAGCGTGATAGGAGTTGTACCTTAGTCTGGTAGAAGTGTGTAGTAGACATTGAAGAATGAAGAGAGTACATTCATGAAGAGAAATTAGGGTGTTGTTCAAACTTACAAGGAAGAGTTCTGGCCTTTGATCATCAGTCTATTAGAATAGAGACGTAGTGATAGATACAGCATTAGTAGAAATTGTTAACTAATGAAATAAGAGGGATAAAGGAGAGTTGAAGATGATTCTGAGGTTTTGAGTATATGTGACTGGGATTTTGATGGAACAAAGGATTATTATAAATCAAGAAATGGGGGAGTGAGCCAGTTGAAGGCTGCAGGAGATTGTATGTTGAGTTTTATTCTTGCTGAATTTAAGTAGAAAGTCATCCTAATCAAAGTATCTTTTTTTTTTTAAAGATTTATTTATTATTTATTTATTTTATTTTTGGCTGTGTCGGGTCTTAGTTGCAGCATGGGGGATCTTCGTTGAGGCAGGCGGGATCTTTCGTTGTGGTGTGTGGGCTTTTCTCTAGTTGTGGCATGTGGGTTTTCTCTCTCTAGTTGTGGCGTGCAGGCTCCAGGGTGCTGTGAGCTCTGTAGTTGTGGTGTATGGGTTCCAGAGCACATGGGCTCTATAGTTTGCAGCACATGGGCTCTAGTTGAGGCGTGCAAGCTCAGTAGTTGTGGCGCATGGGCCTACTTGCCCCGCGGCGTGTGGGATCCTAGTTCCCCAACCAGGGATCAAACCCACATCCCCTGCATTGTAAGATGGATTCTTTACCACTGGACCACCAGGGAAGTCCCTCAATGTATCTTTGATGTCTTGGGCCAGAGTTGAGTCAAGGAAAGCAATCAAGATAAGGACAGATGTCCAAGACTTTGGCTGTGGGAACAAATACAACTAGAAGGAAAAAGGAGGAGGAATGAGAAAATAGGAGAGAGGCATCAAAGTTGAAAAAATAGGAAAAAACCTAGAAGTTCTATTGATAAACCAAGGAAGATGCAAATTTTAAGACAGAAAAATTGGTGGTCTCAAATATTTCAAAAATGAAAAAGACTGCTATCTAGCCATTTCTCATCCAACCTATTAAGATTTGGAAATCTTCATAAATTAAATTTTACTAATACCTCATCAAAATAAATTCCAAGTAGAATAGAATGAAACATAAACAAATAGAGAAACTGGAAGACAAAATTGAATATTCATCAGATCTCCTGATAGAGAAAACATTTGTAAATTTAGAAGTGGTAGAAAAAAATTCATGGAAGGAAAGGTCATTAGATTTGATCATTTAAAAATAATAAGTTTCTGAATGCAAAAAAAAAAAACAATGTTACTGGATAAGAAAATATCTGTAGTAAAATACGACAGAGTTAATCAGTTTTATAAAATGCTAATGAAAAAAATCCCAAGAAAAGAATATACTTAATTATATAACTAATGATAGTATTAAAAAGACAGAAAATTAAGTATGGCCTATTTATTTGTTTCTTCTACTGTATCCTCCAGTTAGATTCTAAGTTCTATGAGGGCAGAGCCCATTTCCATGCTGTTTGCTTTTTCAACTCAGCATTTAACACATTCCATCCTGGGATGGGATGGGGATGATGATGCTTTTTCTTCAGACAGGAATGCAAGATGGGTTTGGTGTGAAGATGAACTCAGATTGCCTGTGCTGGCTTTGTGGTACTGTGGGACATCCAAGTTGAAATGTTCAGTGCACATATATAAGGGTCTGGAGCTCTGGGGAGCAGTTCAAGCTGGAGATACAGCTTTGAGAATGTTCAGCATATAGTTGGTGATTGAAGATATGTGATCTTCACCACACGAAGGAAAGTGTACAGAGAAGGGACTGGGAAAGAATGCCAAGGGAACCCAGTGTTTGGAAGAAGAAGCAAGGAAAATTAGGACAGTATGTTCCCACATGGGTTCAGGGAGGACACTGATTCAGGACAGTGGAGTATACTTCACAAAAGGATGCATAACAGGAACATAGTGAAAGCTCAAAAAATGTTAGCTATTATTATTATTATTATTGAAGAGTAATAGCAGGGTGCTTTATTAATGTGTTATTGAATTCACCAGGGGACAGAGTGGAGATGCAAAAGGAGAGCCAATTGTCAAAGCTGTGTAGAAAGCTGAAGGTGGGGAAAAAGGAAAAAGGAGGACATGAGAGAGCAGTGATGAGATGGGATGAGATCAAAGGAGAGAAGGAGGAGGAGAAGATAATATTTTAGCCCCAGTACTGGGTGCTGCCTAGTGCCAGGTGTTATTCTTAGTGCTTTAACTGACTCAGTCTCACCACAGCCCTACAAAGCACTACATTTGTCCACATTTTACGGTTGAGGAAACTGAGAAACAAAGCATTCCAGTAACTTGCCTAGCATTTCCTTTTACTAAAGGGTGAATGCAAGATTTGACCCCAGGCATTCTGATTCCTGAGTCCCTGTGCTTGACCTCTTCTCTGTACAGCCTCCTGATTATATGAGTAGTTATAGTAAAATATTTCTCTCTCTCTCTTTTTTTTGAACCAAATCTTGAGTGCAGAAATCTATTTCTAAGGCTTCTTCAGTACCATAATCTAAAGCTATTTTTTTTCAAATTAGTGTTTTAGAAGTCTTTAAATAGGAATATCAACTTATATATTGTTTCATATTTCTTTGCAATTATTTTGTAACCTATCTCTGATTTTTGATCTTGGTGCACACTTGCTGTTGTTATTTGATAGCACAAACTGCTTTGCAATGAATAAAAGACACCTGCAGTGTTGCAGATGTAGTGTAATAGAGCCGAGACACCAGGAAAAGCAACAGAGCCTGTTTTAGAGACTGTTTTTAACATGCACCAGGGATCTGAACAATGACTCTATCACATGTGACCATGATTCTCATTAATCAGATGGGAATACAAATCTCATGAGACTTTTTAAAGTGAGAAAATTCAGAATGCCCACAATTGAAGCAGATATGAATCATTTTGATTTTAGTGTTATTTGGTGTCATTCTCAATAAAAACTTCAAATGATATTAAACATTTTATGGTAAGCATCAGGATAAAATTTTATTAACAAATAGCTATTAAATACTGGTAGTTTTTCCTAAAATAATTACCATAGAGAAAAATGTCTTTTGTAAGGCTAAATTAACATAGTTATTTTTGTAAGGATAAGACAAGATAGTGCCTTATGGAATTGATCCCTGAGGCAGGTACTCTTATCACAGAAGCAAAGAAAAAGAAAAAAAGAAAATTAGTTTTGCTCTTCTACAAAATGTTGGATTGGCTGTACCAAGAATCAAATCCAGAGTCCCCACATGGTGTTAAAATTCAAATTAAACAGTAGTGAGTATATTATTGTATTGATATAAAAGTTAAATATGTTAAAAAAAGAAGACATAACTAATTAGGGTAGAAACCTTGTAGAGAATAGCACAATTTAGAGATTTACATTCCATTTTTTTGATTCTGTCAGGTCAACCTCTTAAATCAGCTTTAAGACATGTATGCCATGCTCTGGGCCAGAAGCACTAAGGCTTTTAGCTATCAGTTAAGCCCATTCTAACATCCTGTCTTAAAATGCTAATACCAGCCTTCCATTTTTTAATTGTAGAAGTGTTTGGCTGAATTGTGTTCACTGTGGGCTTGCCCCACCCCCACCCCCACCATTCATATGTTGACATTCTAAACCCTAGTATCTCAGAATGTGACTGTACTTGGAGATAGGGTCTTTAAAGCGGTAATTAAGGTAAAATGAGTTTATTAGGGTAGGTCGTAATCCAATAGATTTGTGTCTTAAAAGAAGAGGTTAGGGGGCTTCCCTGGTGGCTCAGTGGTTGGGAGTCCACCTGCTGATGCAGGGGACACGGGTTCATTCCCCGGTCCGGGAAGATCCCACGTGCCGCGGAGCAACTGGGCCCGTGAGCCATGGCCGCTGAGCCTGCGCGTCCAGAGCCTGTGCTCCACAACGGGGAGAGGCCACAACAGTGAGAGGCCCGCGTACCGCAAAAAAAAAAAAAAAAAAAAAAAAAGAAGAGGTTAGGACACAGACACACACAGAGGGAAGACCTTGTGAAGACTCAGGGACAAAGACTGTCATCGCCAAGCCAAGGAGAGAGGAGAGAGGCCTCAGAAGAAACCAGTCCTGCCAACACCTTGATCTTGGACTTCTAGCTTCCAGAACTGTGCGACAACACATTTTTAGTTGTTTAAGCCACACAGTCTGTGGTACTTTGTTATAAACACACTTAGAAGACTGATGCAAAAGGGTATGATGTTGAGCTTTCACTCCAGGTATTAACTCCAGATTATAACAAGATAATTAAACTACCAGAAAATATGACTGTAATTCCCAGATGATTTTCATTGATTTCCTCCTTCACAGTTTGCAATTGTTTTAGGAAAGAAAAGTTTGATGTCCATTTATTCATTGTAACCCAGAGGTTGCTGGGATCCCATAGTCGTTCTCTGGTTTTCCCCAGCAGCATCCTTGAATCAGGAATCAGAGTGTGTTTCATACCCAAAAAAGAAACCTATTTCTTAAAATATCAGTGCACATTATGGATTTACTGAAGATTTCATGGAAAACGGGGGAGAAGTTTTACAGCACACACCACTCAGAAAATTCTCATTCATCTTTTTTTTTTTTTTTTTTTTTTTTGCGGTACGCAGATGTCTCGCTGCTGTGGCCTCTCCCGTTGTGGAGCACAGGCTCTGGACGCGCAGGCTCAGCAGCCATGGCTCACGGGCCCAGCCGCTCTGCAGCATGTGGGATCTTCCCGGACCGGGGCACGAACCCGTGTCCCCTGCATCGGCAGGCAGACTCTCAACCACTGCGCCACCAGGGAAGCCCTCATTAATCATTTTGTCTTCTCCACTCGTGATCCCTCCCCTTCCCCATCCCAAGTAGCTTCTAATTCCTCTCCATGAGCTCCTTTTTATGCAGAGCTACTTAACTTTATGTTATCCTAGCACTTTCACTCTTTGAAGCCAACTGATAATTCCAGGTTATCAAAACATTTATGCTACATAATGCTTGTCTCTTTAGAGAGGGATTTTTTTTCTATTAAGGAAATTAAAAAAATTTTCTCCATATCATACATGTTTCTGAGAAACAAATATTTGCTGTTCATAGCAAATCTCTTACTATGGGTGAGATAAAATGAAGATAAAATACAAGATAAAAGGTGTTTATGGCACCTATGACTCTTTAGGCATACAGCCCATCTGAGTTAGACTGAATAACGGACCCCCAACTGTGTTCATGTCGAATCCTTGCATGCTGTGAATGTTACTTTATATGGCAAAAGGGGCTTGGCAGATGTGATCAAGTTCAGGATATTGAGACGGAAGGTTACCCTGGTTAAGGGTCCTTATAACAGGGACTCAGGAAGAGTCGGAGTCACAGGAGAAGGCGATGTGATGATAGAAACAGAGAAGGGAGTGATGTGCTCTGAAGCTGGAGGAAGGGAATGCAAGCGAAAGATTCCAGGTGACACTAGAAGCTGAAGAAAGCACGGAAATGGAGCCTCCTTTCAGTGCATTCAGAAAGAACAGCTCTACAGCCTCCTTGACTTTAGCCCAGTGAAACTGTTTTTGACTTCTGACCTCCAGAACTCCAAGAGAATACTTTTGTGTAGTTCTTAGCCGCTAAATTTGTGTTAATCTGTCACAGCAGTAACAGTAAATTAGTACACTATTCCATCTCCTTCCACTGGTCTATGAGATTCATGCCTTCATTCCTCTGCATCTCACCTGCCCTAGGTTCACCGGGCAGAGATCCTTCTGCATCAGTCAAAACATAGTGGCTCTTGGGCTTGTGGAAAGGAGGAGCAGCTGTTTTTGCCACATGCACAGAAGAATGGGCAGAAATCTCTAACCAGATGTGTAGCAAAGGATTTACCTTGCCAAAGAGAGGTTTGGTTTTTGCCCCTGACTCCTGGGAAGTAAATTTTAGCCCTTGGAATGTCCTTCCTGATCAGTGTCTCTGTTCACCTGGGGGCCTTGAGTGATGGCAGATTATCTGTGGTGACAGTGTGATTTATGTTGGGATCCCTGGGTCACACAATATGGTTGTCTACCATAGCTACATGACTGAGCCCCAATAAAAACTCTGGTCACCAAGGCTAGGGTGAGCTTCTCTGGTTAGCAATACTCTGTACTCTGTGTATTGTCATACATCTTTGCTCTGAGAAATAAGCACTGTTTGCATGACTCCACTGGGAGAAGACCACTGGAAGCTCATACCTGGAATGCTTTTGAGGCCCTATGTGCCTCTTCCCTTTGCTGCTTTTTAATCTAGTGAATTACTCAACTTGAGGATGTTCTTGCGGAAATTGAAACTTGTAGTTGATGCCAGAGTTGGGCTTGAGGGCCCCCAACCTTGCATTAGGTGTCAGAAGTGAGGGTGGTCTTGGGTGATCCCAATCTTTGCACTGGGTCACCTGTGTCTCTCTATCTCAGGGTCAGGACCCATCCCTGTAACTCTGACCCCCCTCCTTCCCCACTGGGATGGAGTAGGTGGTGGTGAGTGATAGAGAAAACCATGCCTGCTTTTGCCCTCTCCTCTAAGGCTTCTATAAGTTGTAAGAGAAGGGAGATATGTGAATACTGAGTTATTTTCCTCTGGGCCTGGAACATAGGGAGATAGACAAATAGATACTCTGATCCCCTTGTCAGTATAGCCTCATGCCAGCTACAGCTTGTGGTATTAGAGAGACAAGGGCAACTATCTGGTGGGTGATAGGGTAGAGGGGTGACATTTAAATCAGTAGGTGGAAAAGGGAGGGAATAGTACTTCAATAATGATTTTTATCTTTTATCCCTGTCCTTAAACTAAATTTTGTTTTTGCTGTTTCAGAGTCCTTTTTCATGTAAGGTTGATTAGACATCTTTATAACAACAGGCTGGATACCTTAATTCAGTTTTTCAATTTATGTAACAAGTAAATTTACCTTGGAAGAGAAGTTTTGTTTTGACAACCTAGTGCACTATGCTTGGAGAGTGGCTAACAATGAGAATTCTTCTTGGAAAGAATTAATTCAGATTTGGATATACAGTTGATTCCCATTATTTGTTGCAGTTATGTTCTGTAAAGTTGCCACAAACACTGAATTAATGACTACTGGACCATTTCCTCTGGGGGAAGTACAGGGTTAGGCTCCTGCAAACCTCTGGTCGCAGCATTTTTGTCAACTGATCAATACATAACCTTGTTTTATGTGTGTTTCTGTTTGAAGACACCTTATTTAATGTATTGTTGATTCAGTAACTTTGAACTCATGGCCAATAACACTATAACTCATGCGTGAAGGAAACTTGTCTAACATGTATTTTCTCCCTAAGGTAGCCTTCTTGCACTCAGGAACACTAGACGGCAGTTCCGCACTACAGTTGCGAGACATTTTAAAGAGCGACATCACCAACAAAAAGCACAAAAATGCAAAAAACATGTACTAACTAGAGTGAAAAGGAAGCTTGTTTATAGTATGAGAGCTGAAATAAGAAGGCAGAATATTGCCTTGTTTGACCTCAGCTGGGAGCTTGCACGTGGGGCAACTCAAAATTTTTGTACTCCATGCATGCCCACTAATGACTGAAAAAGTGCTGTGAATAAGGTTTGGGGGTTACAAATAAATTTGAGCAAGTAGGCAAATTCACAAGTATGGAATCCACAAATAATGAGGATCCATTCTGTCATCTGGGGAAAATGCTGATTGCTCTAAAATATCTTTAAAAGGAAACTGGTACTCTGCTTATGATGTTCATGTCTCTGGAAGACGTGAAAGCTCTTTATATTTTTCTGACACACCATTCCAAAGGGGACATTGCCAGAATCTCTGCCCCTCTAGCCTACCTAATGCATCAGATGTTTACCATGAGAAGTCATCAGTCTTGATAAGGAATCTGGTTGGTTTGCTAGGCTGGTGGATGTTGCACGCTGGAGGATGTGAGGATCCTTGGACTCTTTGCCAAGAATGAAAGTATTTGTGAGGAGAGCGGGAGAAAAGGAAGGAAGACCAAGAACAATAGATGTAGTTTCTAGGTACTATAGACCAAAAAAAAAAAAAAAAAATCCATCTGAGAGTCTATCCCAAATACATTTTGAATAAGACAGTAAGATTAGGGTCTCTGTGGAGATGGACTGATCCAGCCTGCTCTTTCAGTGTAACCCTGGAAGCAGGGTTATATTCTTTTTTTTCCCAATAAAGAAACTACTTCTTCATATTTTGTATAGAGACCTCATCGTCTGTCTTAATTGCTTTGCCAGAAGATTCTGAGAGTATTGTTAGAGTTCATGGATGACCTCTGAACTGGTGACTGTGGTAGACTGAGCCTCCAATCAGGAACAATGATAAGGGTAGCTAGTATTCCCAGAAGGCTTTTTAAGACCTAAATTCTGTTTCAAGTGCTTTATACATATGAAGGCATATTAAACCTTACAATAGGCGTTTGAGGTCAGAAATCATATCATCCCCAGTTTGTAGATGAGAAAAATGAGGCAGGCATAGGTTAGGTAACTTGCTCTAGAAATCATACAAATTATAAGTATCAGATTTAAGACTCAAAGAAGGCCATGTGCTTACAGAGCCCATACACTTAGCCATTGCATAATTCTGTCCTTTCTCAAGGAGGAAGTGAACTTTAAAACATTTTAAGTTCAAATTTCACTTGTCTGGATGTTAAAATTAATTTTAAAAATTGAACTAAAAAAAATTGAACTAAAAGGTACCTAATCTGTTATAAAATAAAATAAAAATAGGACACAGTTACTAACGATAACTTCACACAGTGTAGATTCGGGTGTTTTGGGTTTGTAAAATGTCTTTCCAGTAGTATTCAGTAGTCTGGTGACCCACCTGATAACCCTCTTATAGAGCAATAGCACTGGGAGAGGAGTCTAAGGATCAGTCTGTGAAGGGCTTTGTATCACAGACAAGGAATATGGGTGAGGAAGTAGAGAACTACCAGAAAAAATCCTACAAAAAGTACTCTTTCTTTTCTAGGCAGCCCTGTCATGCCCCTCCCACCCACCCACCTCACCACGGTTTGGGGCCTCATCCTGAAAGTATGCGTTCCTCAAGGACAGTAACTCCCACAGGCCAAGAAGCATCTGGCCGTGTGGGTGATGTATTCTCCAGCCTCTCCAAAGTTGTGTAGGTAAGTCTGGCTGAAGTTATTGTTTCCCTCATCTGGGGGTTGCTGTTTGTTCCCCCAGGAAGTTATCCGTCCTTGCTCAGCCACCTGTGTTGGCCACACTTCTCACCTAGGATAATCCTCTGTTGGGCCTCACATAACAGATACTGAGCCTACTGCTTAAAGCATTAGGCAATGTGGGCTGGGTCCCAACATGGAACTACAGGCACAGCTTCCTCCTCCTGAGAGCCAGTGAGGAGTCTCTGAGGTGTTTATGTCTGTCTAGCTCCAGGGGGAAAACAGGCTAAGGAAGCCTAGGTCTTTTTAGGTTCTGTGTGACTCCACTCCATGGACCCTCTCTGGTTTCTGAGACCATCTAAATTCTCCCTAGCTTCTAGATTAGTAGCTGTGGTTTCTGTTTAGGAATGCTGTTTACCATGTGGTGTGATGTCCATCTTTCCCTCAAGCAAGGCAAAAACAAATGGTGCAGGTGTCCTTAAGCTCTTAGAAATTCTGGGACTGAGCAGTGCCCTTCATGGGTTGGCTGACCAATTGGATATGGGAAGTTAGAAAAGCTATAGATGAGGAATCTCTCATATCAGAGAAAAAATGGAACTTAGAGTATTGGGGGTTATGGGGGTGGGTGAGGAAGAATGTAGTCATTCCATCCTTGACCCAGATGGTAATACCCTCTCTCAATAAAGGGTTATAGGCAATGGGTTAACCAGTTAATGGGTTAGCTAATAGAAAAGACCAGGAAAATGTCCAAACAGATTTACCAGCCATTAGGACCACAGTATAGTTGGAGCATCAGAATCACGTCCTTTTGAAAATGGACCACTCAAAGATTGCTCTGTAATTACTCTGTTTCTTTTCTTTGGGTTTCTTTTTCCTAAATGACAGTATATCTCATTTGTACTGAGGAAACTAAGGAAAAGCATTCATGTCCTCCCTTGAACCAGAGTTAAAAAAAAAATGATCTCTCTTCCTGGGTGGTAGGCATGGTGGCAGCTACAGGAATCAAAGATGGAGAGCCATGGGGATGGAGGGGGAAAGTGGGGTTTCTCATATACCTGCTTGCATATATTCATTTCCATAGATCCCATCTCTGCTGAGTCTTAAAGGGTTGATGATTTGATTTTAAATGGCAAAGAAATTCCAAGTTATAATTAGGAGAAGTTAGAGGTATTCTGGGCATGTCAGATTTGGCCTAGCCCCAGGACAGAACCATTTACCTTATGGGACCTTGTCTGGTTAAAGCAAGTCCTAATTGACTGCTGTGAGTGATACTCTTACTCACTCAGGGGTGTGGGGCTTTGTTCACTTGGCTTTGGGGCTTAACAGGATAGAATTCAGGGACTGACACTGCCAGTCAACAGGGCTTGGCTTCCTTGGCAATACTGGCTGCCTTGTTAGTGAATGATTTGACCTTTTTGCAGGCATTGGCATGTGAATTTGGGGTTTTATACACCAGAAATGGATATTTTAGCAATCTCTGTAAGAGGTTCTTTTCCTTTTCCAAATATTTGAGAGGAAAAATTCTGAAATATTAAAATAAGAAATTTTAAAGGAGGGAGCATAAATTTTATTGTTTAATGGAAAAGAAGAAAATCTGAAAGTTTGGATTTTGGGAGAAAAATGCTAATCTTTTTGAGTAAATGTGCATGAGTCCTATTTTGCACATAGCACATTGCTAGTTCTTGTGCCATTTCTGACTTGAAATCCAAATCTAAACTTAGACACTTTGAATTACTCAGATAATGGATGTGACTGTATCTCCGTAGGATGGCTATGGTATTTTGAGTATAGAGTTGAATTATTTTGATCATTCATGTTAATACATTCATTCAGTGTATCGTCATGAGCACTTTCTCATCCACACTCATGTTTCTCTGTGTCCTAAAGAACATTTATGTCCCAAGAAATTATCATAGGTATTTTTGTTGGGAGAACGGAGCATCAGAGGACTAACCATAGTCACCCTAAATTTGAGAAATTCTGAGTTAAACAAAAGTTAAGCAGACTTCTTTACAGAAAGAATTCTCCAAAGTCTTCAATATGCTCTGTGTATGTTTTAAATCTCTACCTCCCCCCCCCTTTTTGATAGAATATCTGTTAATATTATTCAGGATACTTTTCCTGTAAGAAATTTTGGAAAACACTACTCAATTCCAAGGATTCAAGATGCAATTGGTTTAATCATAACCAGAGGATTTTGGCCCTCACCAGATGGTTGTTGAAAGTAAAGCCCTAGAACAACTTTCATCTCCTTTTTTGGAAGGCCTTATGAGAGTGACTTCTTTTTGTCTCAGAGACCATTATATGCTCTTTTAAAGGAAGAGGAAAATGAACCAGAGGACCCCTGGAAGGCCCTCTAATTCTCTGGCTTTAGGGTACAGTCTTTTAGAACATTTTATCAATTAATGTACCTTTGTCTGAAAGTGACCTCAGTTCCTCACCACGTGGGCCTCTCCTTAGGCTGCTTGGGTGTCCTCATGACCCGACAGCTAGCTTCACCTACTATGAGTGATCTTAGAGAGAGTGAAGAGGAAGCCTTGGCACCCTCCAAGACCTAGCCTCTGAAGTTAGTCACTTCTGCCTTATTCTATTTGTTAGAAGTGAGTCACTAAGTCTAACTCATACTCGGGGGAGATTTAGATTTCATCTCTTTTAAGGAAGAGGATCAGAGAATTGTGGCATATTTTAAAGCCACTACAGAAGGTTGAAATAATAAGGACATGAGAAGGGGCAAGATAGGGCAGTGCCTGAATTAATTTAGTTCAGCATCTTTGTGACGTTGTCAAGGATCTGAATTCTTTCCACCTTCTGTTCTGCCATGCTTGGTGCCTTGGCTTTGTGCTCCAGTTAGCTCCCCACATAGTTGCCAAATGACTGTACAAGTACTGACTACCATGCCCCATCACAATATCCAGCAGGAAAAATGGTTTGTGTCTTCCTGGTGACATGTAAGAAAACCTTTCTTAGAAGCTCTCAATGGTTTCCTGTCTTGACTCCCTGACCAGAACTGTCTCACATCCTCTAAACTAATGACAAACAAGAGGAGTGGGATTGCCATGAGTGACTTACGTAAATCAGGATGTGTTCCCGAGCTAGGGATCAGGACCCTTGTCCTGAGGTGGACACTGAAGCAAATTAGAGTTCCCTTTGCAAGGAAGGGAGGGAAATGGCTACTGGGTTGGCAAAAACAGGTAGCTAGCTTTGGATCCTTCACCTCCTTCCATGATGGTCTTCCAATCACCATGCCATGTGAACAGGGCAACATCACCTCCTTTGTAGAATATGAAGGCTTACACTTTCGACAGAAGATCAAGTCCAGGCAGCCCCTCAGTAGCTCTTGGTATAATACTTATTCTAGTTAAAAGGTGTAAAAAATTCAGAAAATACAGTTTCAAACTACATGTTTAATAATATTCAGTGTTGGTGGGAGAGAGGGGTTAGAGATTAAATTAAAGTCACCACTTACGAGGGAATCATTATATCATTGGGGGTGGGGTATAGGGGACTGTTTCTTCTCATTTGGTGTTAGTAACAGATAGAGTAAATTTGTCTTTTGTCCTTATGAGACAGGCTGGGACCTGGGACCCTTTGCTTCAGTGCTGCAATGCTTGCACCTGGACACACCTCTCCTCAAGCAACAAAATACAAAGAAACTGTATGGGACTAAAAATAACTAGGTGCATGTGCAGTTGGGGCAAATTCTGGACAAAAGATACAAAGAGACCAAAAAAACACCCAACTGCCACTTTTGAAGAGCCCAGAGCAAAAGCAGGGTGTCAGGAGCAAAAGCAGGGTACTGAGCATGCCCCCTGCACCCGACACCACCAGAGGGGTGGGCAAAACACCTAAGCCACCCCCCAGTCCCACCCCCAGACACACCCCTACCCTCACCCCATATAAGGAACAAGCTCGTCCCCCCTAGGGAGCAAGCAAGCAGGGGAACCTGTTGTTTGTTCTGGCTTCCCCCTGCTGCATCAGGGGCCCCAAAAAAGCCTTGCCTGAATTTCTTGTCTGGCCTCTGATCAACTTCTATTGATTAAGGAGGCTAAGAACCCTGGCTGGTAATACTTATGGGAGTCTAACATCTAAAGGGAAGTTTTCTAACATGCAACTACAATATGATCCAACAATTGTACTCTTGGGCGTTTATCCAAGAGAAATAAAGACTTAGGTTCACACCAAAATCTGTAAACAATGTTTATAGCTGCTTTATTCACAGCAGTCAAACAATCCCTAAGTCCTTCAGTGGGTGAGTGGTTAAACAAACTGTGGTACATCTGTACCTTGGAATACTACTCAGCAATAAAAGGAAACAAACAACTGACGCACAGAAACCTGGATGAATCTCCAGAGAATTATGTTGAATAAAAAAAGCTAATTCCAAAAGGTTACCTACTGTATGATTCCATTTATACAATATTCTTAAACTTATAAAATTATTGAACTGGAGAACCAAGTAGTGATTGCCAGAGGTTAAGGAAAGTGTACTCTGAACTGAGTAGACTGGGTAAAGGTACTTGAAAGTGGTATCCTTCTGTGTTATTTCTTACAATTACATTGGAATCTACAATTATCTCAAATTAAAAAGTTAACTTAATCTTCAAAAAAATAAAAATAAAGGGAAGTTTTGAGCTGTGTGTTAAATGGTCTAGCATTGCACTGGTTGTCTTATATTTTGTTTCCCCTCTATTTCACACCCTCCCTCCCCTCCAGTGGTCTTGCTCAATCAGAGCATAAGACAGGCCATTGAGGGCCATAGGCCTTGATACTCTTGCCTCTCTATGCTCCTGAGACCTGCAGAGCTATTCAGGGTGACTTCAGCATTGCTCACTCAAAGTGCATCTCCATAGCGGTTTGTCATGTCTCATCTGTGCTCTGTTTTAGTCATTTCATGGAGCTTTTACAATTGCTGGACAATTGCCTGAAGACAAATTTAGGGGAACAGAAGAAACGTTTAAAAAGTAATTTGAATAATTAAATCCCTGCTCTTGGAGGTCGGGACTCAGAAGGAATGAAGCCCAGAATGGGATGGAGAGCAGGGACTGTGAAAAGGTCTGGAACTATATATGTATACTATATGCTAGAAATCACAACATTTTCAACTATTTAAATTTATGATAAAAATTCTAGATGTTAACTTAAATATCTGTGGGATGTAGATAGTTTGTAGAATTCTTTTAGGGGCTATTTGGGCAAAAGTATTTGAAGAGTACTGCCCTAGAATGTCATATTATCTTAGGGTGGGGAAAAACAGGAGTAGTCCATCACAAAATTGTCAAGTGAGGAAGTGTCTGGCATTCATGCCTTCTCCTCTCTCCACTCTGCCTTCCCCCTGAAGTTTTCCTCACAGAGATTTCTGGCAGCCAGGCTTCCCCTGTCCAAGGCCCAGTTGATACAGTTGAGGAAACTGGAGCACACAGAGAGAAAGTAACTTGCTCATGGTCACACAGCAAGTAATTGGACAGCCAAGGTTTGACCCCAAGGAATCTGACTCTAGAATCTCAGCTGTAAGTCACCATGCAAAGGCACATGGCCCAAGTTCAAACAGTCAGACACAATCACTGCAGACTGTTATTCAAGAGCTGGTGCCTCAGGGAACCAGTGATAAGAGATTCTATCTGGGACTGGGGAGGACCACTGTGGCCACCACATAGACTGTCCCAGGGCAACATGGCAGTGAGGGCCAACAGTTGGGGTTGATGGCTGTCTAGGTGTGCTGGTGTATACAGTGCATCTTGGAGTGCCAGTAGGGACAGCTGTGGACCACAGCTGGGGTGTGACTATGATTGTAGCTCATGCCATGCAACTTTCTACATGGTTCTTTCTCTTTCCTGGTGGTCCTGGGAAAACTACCATCTATCTATCTATCTATCTATCTATCTATCTATCTATCTATCTATCTA
>NW_021703768.1:93577199-93613257 GCF_005190385.1 Monodon monoceros
CACACACACACACACACACACACACACACACACACACACACACACACCCCCGACGACTGTCAGTGATCTTCCTATAATGGACATTTTAGATGACATTGTAATAGCTCTAGGTACTGACCTGCCCTGCCCCCAGTATTGTTGTTGTTTCCTTGACTGTTTCTTTATTTGTGTGTGACTCAGCTGAAGTCTATTTCCCACACAGTGCACAGCCTCTGATGCCCATGCTTAGATTTTCACCCTCATTTTTACCTTTTAGCTTGGCTACCCAGGGTTCAGTATAAGTCACTATTGGTTAAGGTCATGTTTAAGTCCCTTTGGCCAGTTGGATTTTTAGCCTTTACTGGTGTGTGTGACTTGCTGCTATCCAATTCGGGGAACTTGTGTTGTTGTTTTTGTTTGTTTCGCCCCACATTTGGGTTGGAACCAGTAGCTTGGAGGTTTCCTCTCTGATGGCTCCTGGGAGGACATAGCTTGGGCAGTCTTCTGTTTGCTGGGAAGAGAATGGCTGTGTTTACAAATAATATAAATCTGGTTTCCTAGGAGTTGCCCCTGGGTTAGAGCAGCTTATTGTTCAGATGGTGTTTGGTCAGAGGCTGTGCTTGAGCCCCGTGTGCCAGGGCAGTCTGCCCTGTGTTGATCGGTCTGTGTGTAGCCTGGGGTTGCTTTCACGTCTGCCTCCCTCCTACTGTGACAGCTCGTGAGTAGGTGCAGCCTAGCACATGTGCACAGCATTTCCAACACCCAGAGTTACCCCCAGGAGGGCTCTTCTTGGCTGTCTCTTTCCCTTGTTCTCAATATTAAACTGGCTGCTCTGCCATTTTGTTTGTGTCATAGAGCTAACATAAATTCTCTTAACCAAGATCTCTATTGCTTCGGACAATGGCCTTAGGCATAGAATTTGCCACTTTCTGTTCCAAATAAATCAGCCACTTCAGGCAGAGCTGCAGAACTTGTTATTCTTATGGCCTTCCTTTATCCCAGGAAAAGTCCCTTGGACACCCAATGTGAGCTGGGAGAAGTGACCTTCTTTCTGGAGATGACACTCTGTGAGTGAGTACTGGAGAAGGCAGAGCAGTCCCTGGTCTTCTCAACTTTCCCATCCTTCCATGATACTTCTGCTCTGGGGCATCTGCAAATAGTGGACACAGTGGAGAAGGAGGATGTGAATGAAGTCATAAGGGTAACGGTGATATCAAAGAACTCACTTCTAGGCGACAAGGGGCAAACAGCTAGGACCCAGACACCAGCAGATGTGATATTTGCCACTGTCTGTGGGTCTCAGAGGACCAAAGTGTTCAGTTTTCCAAGGCAGAGCAGTGCTGCATATTCTGTGGCTTTACACTTGCCCTATTCCAGGCAGCTCTAGATGAGCATGAGGAATTAAATGTCTAGCAGGTCAATACTGCCTGGACATGGATCACTTTTGTCAAATTCCAACCCATTTGAGACTCTGGGGTCTACTCTGCATACCATGCTAACCCGCCTCTGCCTTTAGAGGTCTGAAGATGCCCTTGAAGGGAAAGGAAGGCCTCTTATTTTTCCCGTGCTGCACTTGTTTTGTTCCTTTTGCTAAAAAAAAAAAGCGTTTGTAGATCCCATTCACCCCCAAACACACCAAAAATTCTCTTACAAATGAGGTGGAATAGGAGTGATTAGGGGCCCAGCATTCCGGTTCTGCTGTGCCTGGGGTGTAGCATCTGCCCTAGAAGCTGGACGGGGGAAGAGAGACCTCATTCTCTTGGCCTGAAATAGAAGTTCTGCATCATGGGGCTGGGGATGACAAAAAACATCAGCAGACTATTCCTTCCAGGGTAAAACCATAGCCACAGACTACTGGGAGCTGAAGGAAGAAGGCACCCTCACCCCATCCCCCATCTTTTTGGCTGCATGCACCAGGGGTAGAACTTTTATGACATGGAACTGATTGGGGTGTGTGGGAATGGAGTGTTCCTGGCTCAAATGCCACAGACTCACTGTTCTTATTGGAATTTAGTAGATTTTCTTGAATGAATGTTTCTCCATTTGCTGTATGCCCATAGGACAATTTTCAGAACCTCTAAAAGATTTTTTTTTTAATGTTTTTTCAATAGTTGAATTGTCTTTGTGGGTGTAGGCCCACTGAGCTCCTTATTCTATCATTCCAGAATTCTCATTATTCATTTTTAACATCCCAGAATCTTAAAAAAATGAAACTAACTTAGTCCTCTCTCAACTTTTGAGAGGCCCTGGTTGGTACCTTTAGGCATTCAATCTTTAATTAATAAAAAAATGAGTAAGTGGGAACTGATGATATTATGAAAGATGGATGGAAGCAGACATTTAGGAGATGTTGCAGTTGTTGAGTGTATGGTGCCCTCCTTTCCTGCTCATTTCTCCCCCATTTTCTTCTCAACCAGAGAATTTAGAAATTTAAGCAATTTAGGAATACAGGATTTTCAAAGTCTTCAGTCCCTGGTCACTAGAAGCAGTAGCTTTTCTCCCAAAGGGGCCAGGATTAACAGGATGGGAAGTGTAAATCTACCTCTGCATCCTTACTTTTACTTCAGTCCATCATTCACACAGTTCTTTCAGTATAGCTACAAGGATTTATTGTCTTTGTATTGATAGCATCCCACCCTGTGTCCCCTAGAATGCAACACAACTGGAAATGAATGTAACGAAAGCAAGCAAACATACCCTATCAAATTTGAAAATTACATTCTTTGCAGGTACTTAGCAGTAATTAATCTCTGCCCTGGCATGGATGGAGGAAATGATGGATGGCAAAAGCATCCCACTGAATTTTACAAAAACTCCTTTTCAGAAAAATATACAGTTGATCTCTACCACTATTTAATATGGCTTAATCCTATCCCCTGATTGTCCTTGACTGATGCAACAAGGAAAACATGTGTGACTTATGCATCATTTTCCCTAACTAGAGCCACCAAATTAATTAATCATCATATAACCGTCTGTTACAAAGCTTAGTGATTCATTCATTTCCATTTTATACCAGTTATAGATGTTGAGACACATCTATATGTGATGATAATGGACTGAAGTTACTACTGGAAAACATTCAAAACTCTTCCTTCCTCCCTTCCCCCAGCTAATTTCCTCTCTCTTATTGCTGCTTATGAATATTGAAGATGAAGAGTGAATGTGTGAGAGCCACATGTGGAAATTATCTTTATTTTCAGAATTGAAAATATTCATTTGCCCATGACTGAAAAATTATACAATCTATTTTTTCATCTCCTGTGGAAACATGAGCCCACTAATTGCCTTTTAATATCTATTCTCCCTCTCTTTCTTGCTAATGACACATCAGATTTTAGCTGGCCCTACAGCCATCTAGAGTAAAGACTATATTTCCCAGCCTCCCTTGCAGGTAGGTGTGGCCATGTGACATAGTTTGGGCCAATCAGATGTAGGTAAAAGTGTCATGTGTAACTTCTGGGAAATGTCCTTAAAGGGAGAAGCATGCTCATCTTTGTCCCATTCTCTTTCCTGCTGCTGGAATGACTTCAATAATGCTGGCTGTTAAGGAGCTACCTTAACATATGATGAAACCAAAGTTATGGAATCCTGGGTTCCTGACAACTCTACAGAACTGCTATTTAGCCCTGGGCTGCCCACCTATGGGCACTTTAAGTGAGAGCATAAAATCATGTATTTAAGCCAATATCATTTTGCTTTTACTTTCATAAGGCACTGAATCTAATACGAATCGAATATCACCTATGCATCAGTAAATCAGTTTTTAGTTAGAAAGTGATAAGCAGGGTATTAGGTGATGTTTGTAAAAGCACTGTGCCTTTCTATGATGAGAGTGGATAATCAAAAATCACCGAGATACTGCCTAACAAAACACATTTAAGGTAGAATTGACATACAATTTAAAACTTCACATATTTAAATTGTTCAATTGGTTGAAGTTTACACATGTGTACATCATCTCAATTAAGATATTAAATATCTCCCTCACATCCAGCGGCTCCTCCGGCTCCTTTAAAATCCCTCCCTCCTGCCTCTTTCTGACCCCACACAACCCCAACCCCAGGCAATCATTGATCTGCTCTCTTACACTATGGAATATTGCTGACTTATTTTTACTGCTGAGTAGTATTGCATTGTAAAGATATATCACAATTTGTTTATCCATTCACTGGTTAATAGTTATTTAGGTGGTTTTCAGTTTGGGGTATTATAAACAAGGCTGTTACAAATACTTGTGTATGAGTCTTTCTGTGACCACCTGCTTTCACTTCTGGTAAGTAAATAACTAGGAGTACAGTGTCTGGGTCACATGGTAGGTTTATGTTGAACATTTTAAGAAAATGCCAAAAAATTTTCCAAAGTTTGCCATTTTGCCTTCCCATTAGAAGTATACAAGGGTTCAGATCCTCCACATCCTAACACTTAACATAGTCAGTCTTTTAAAATTTTAGACGTTGTAATAAGTTCTAATAGATCTGTATTGTATCTCACTGTGTTTTCCATTTGCATTTCCCTCAGGCTAATAATGTTAAGAATCTTTTCATACTTTTCCTTAGTATATATTTTCTTTGATGAAGTGTCTTTTCAAATTTTTTGCCTATTTTTTATCGGATTGGCTTTTCTTTTTTTTTTTTTAAACATCCTTATTGGAGTATAATTGCTTTATATAGTTGTGTTAGTTTCTGCTGTATAACAAAGTGAATCAGCTATATGTATACCTATATCACAATATCTCCTCCCTCTTGCGTCTCCCTCTCACCCTCTGTATCCCACCCCTCTAGGTGGTCAAAAAGCATTGAGCTGATCTCCCTGTGCTATGCAGCTGCTTCCCACTAGCTATCTATTTTACATTTGGCAGTGTATATACGTCAGTGCCACTCTCTCACTTTGTCCCAGCTTACCCTTCCCCCTCCCTAGGTCCTCAAGTCCATTCTCTGTGTCTGCCTCTTTATTCCTGTCCTGCCCCTAGGTTCGTCAGAACACTTTTTTTTTTTTTAAGATTCCATATATATCTGTTAGCATACAGTATTTGTATTTCTCTTTCTGACTTACTTCACTCTGTATGACAGACTCTAGGTCCATCCACCTCACTACAAATAACTCTATTTCGTTTCTTTTTTATGGCTGAGTAATATTACATTGTATATATGTGCCATATCTTCTTTATCCATTCATCTGTTGATGGACACTTAGGTTGCTTCCATGTCCTGGCTATTGTAAATAGAGCTGCAATGAACATTGTGGTACATGATTCTTTTTGAATTATGGTTTTCTCAGGGTATATGCCTAGTAGTGGGATTCTTGGGTCATATGGTAGTTCTATTTTTAGTTTTGAAAGGAAACTCTACTGTTCTCCATAGTGGCTGTATCAATTTACATTCTCACCAACAGTGCAGAAGGGTTCCCTTTTCTCCACACCCTCTCCAGCATTTATAGTTTGTAGATTTTTACATGATAGACATTCTGACCAGTGTGAGGTGATACCTCACTGAAGTTTTGGTTTGCAATTCTCTAATGATTAGTGATGTTGAGCATCCTTTCATGTGTTTGTTGGCCATCTGTATGTGTTTTTTGGAGAAATGTCTATTTAGGTCTTCCACCCATTTTGGGGTTGGGTTGTTTGTTTTTTTGATATTGAGCTGCTTGCCAATTTTGGAGATTAATCTTTTGCCACTTGCTTCATTTGCAAATATTTTCTCCCATTCTGAGGGTTGTCTTTTCATCTTGTTTATGGTTTCCTTTGCTGTGCAAAAGCTTTTAAGCTTCATTAGGTCCCAATAGTTTATTTTTGTTTCCATTTCTCTAGGAGATGGGTCAAAAAGGATCTTGCTATGATTTATGTCATAGAGTGTTCTGCCTATGTTTTCCTCTAAGAGTTTTATAGTGTCTTTAATTCATGTTGAGTTTAGGTCTTTAATTCATGTTGAGTTTATTTTTGTGTATGGTGTTAGGGAGTGTTCTAATTTCATTCTTTTACATGTAGCTGTCCAGTTTTCCCAGCACCACTTATGAAGAGACTCTTTTCTCCATTGTATATTCTTGCCTCCTTTATCAAAGATAAGGTGACCATATGTGCGTGGGTTTATCTCTGGGCTTTCTATCCTGTTCCATTGATCTATATTTCTGTTTTTGTGGCAGTACCATACTGTCTTGATTACTGTAGCTTTGTAGTAGTGTCTGAAGTCAGGGAGCCTGATTCCTCCAGCTCCGTTTTTCTTTCTCAAGATTGCTTTGGCTATTCAGCGTCTTTTGTGTTTCCATACACATTGTGCAATTTTTTGTTCTAGTTCTGTGAAAAATGTAATTGGTAGTTTGATAGGGATTGTACTGAATCTGTAGGTTGCTTTCGGTAGTAGAGTCATTTTCACAATGTTGATTCTTCCAATCCAAGAACATGATATATCTCTCCATCTATTTCTATCATCTTTAATTTTTTTCATCAGTGTCTTATAGTTTTCTGCATACAGGTCTTTTGACTCCTTAGGTAGGTTTATTCCTAGGTATTTTATTCTTTTTGTTGCAGTGGTAAATAGGAGTGTTTCCTTAATTTCTCTTTCAGATTTTTCATCATTAGTGTATAGGAATGCAAGAGATTTCTGTGCATTAATTTTGTATCCTGCTACTTTACCAAATTCATTGATTAGATCTAGTAGTTTTCTGGTAGCATCTTTAGGATTCTCTGTGTATAGTATCATGACATCTGCACACAGTGACACTTTTACTTCTTCTTTACTGATTTGGATTCCTTTTATTTCTTTTTCTTCTCTGATTGCTGTGGCTATAACTACAAAAAGTATGTTGAATAATAGTCGTGAAAATGGGCAACATTGTCTTGTTCCTGATCTTAGTGGAAATGGTTTCAGTTTTTCACCATTCACAACGTTGTTGGCTGTGGGTTTGTCATATATGTCCTTTATTATGTTGAGGTAAGTTCCCTCTGTGCCTACTTTCTGGAGGGTTTTTATCATAAATGGGTGTTGAATATTGTCAGAAGCTTTTTCTGCATCTATTGAAATGATCATATGCTTTTTCTCCTTCAGTTTGTTAATATGGTTAATCACATCGATTGATTTGCGAATATTGAAGAATCCTTGCATCCCTGGGATAAACCCCAATTGATCATTGTGTATGATCCTTGTAATGTGCTGCTGCATTCTGTGTGCTAGTATTTTGTTGAGGATTTTTGCATTTATGTTCATCAGTGATATTGGCCTGTAGTTTTCTTTTTTTGTGACGTCTTTGCCTGGTATTGGTATCAGGGTGATGGTGGCCTCATAGAATGAGTTTGGGAGTTTTCCTCCCTCTGCTATATTTTGGAAGAGTTTGAGAAGGATAGGTTTTACCTCTTCTCTAAATGTTTGAAAGAATTTGCCTGTGAAGCCATCTGGTCCTGGACTTTTGATTGTTGGAAGAGTTTCAATCAGAGTTTCAAATTCAGTGCTTGTGATTGGTCTGTATATATTTTCTGTTTCTTCCTGATTTAGTTTCTGAAGGTTATGTTTTTCTATGAATTTGTCCATTTCTTCCGGGCTGTCTATTTTATTGGCATATAGTTGCTTGCAGTAATCTCTCATGATCCTTTGTATTTCTGCAGTGTCAGTTGTTACTTCTCCTTTTTCATTTCTAATTCTATTGATTTGAGTCTTGTCCCTTTTTTTCTTGATGAGTCTGGCTAATGGTTTATCAACTTTATTTTCTCAAAGAACCAGCTTTTAGTTTTATTGATCTTTGCTGTTGTTTTCTTTGTTTCTATTTCATTTATTTCTGCTCTGATATTTATGATTTATTTCCTTCTGCTGACTTTGGGGTTTTTTTGTTCTTCTTTCTCTAATTGCTTTAGGTGTGAGGTTAGGTTGTTTATTTGGGATTTTTCTTGTTTCCTGAAGTTGGATTGTATTGCTGTAAACTTCCCTCTTAGAACTGCTTTTGTTGCATCCCATAGGTTTTGGGTCATTGTGTTTTCATTATCATATGTTTTTAGGGTTTTTTTGATTTCCTCTTTGTGTTTTTCAGTGATCTCTTGGTTATTTAGTAGTGCATTGTTTAGCCTCCATGTGTTTGTATTTTTTACAGTTTTTTTCCTGTAATTGATATCTAATCTCATAGCGCTGTGGTTGGAATAGATACCTGATATGATTTCAATTTTCTTAAATTTACCAAGGCTTGATTTGTGACCCAAGACATGACCTATCCTGGAGAATGTTCCATGAGCACTTGAGAAGAAAGTGTATTCTGTTGTTTCGGGATGGAATGTCCTATAAATATCAATTAAGTCCATCTTGTTTAATGTATCATTTAAAGCTTGTGTTTCCTTATTTATTTTCATTTTGGATGATCTGTCCATTGGTGAAAGTAGGGTGTTAAAGTCCCCTACTATGGTCGTGTTACTGTCGATTTCCACTTTTATGGCTGTTAGCATTTGTTGTATGTATTGAGGTGCTCCTATGTTGGGTGCATACTTATTTACAATTGTTATATCTTCTTGGATTGATCCCTTGATCATTATGTAGTGTCCTTCTTTGTCTCTTGTAATAGTCTTTATTTTAAAGTCTATTTTGTCTGATATGAGATTTGCTACTCCAGCTTTCTTTTGATTTCCATTTCAATGGAATATCTTTTTCCGTCTCATCACTTTCAGTTTGTTTGTGTCCATAGGTCTGAAGTGGGTCTTTTGTAGACAGAATATAAATGGATCTTGTTTTTGTATCCATTCAGCCAGTCTATGTCTTTTGGTTGGAGCGTTTAATCCATTTACATTTAAGGTATTTATTGATATATATGTTTCTATTACCATATTCTTAATTGTTTTGGGTTTGTTATTGTAGGTCTTTTCCTTCTCTTGTGTTTCCTGCCTAGAGAAGTTCCTTTAGCATTTGTTGTAAAACTGGTTTGGGGTGCTGAATTCTCTTAGCTTTTGCTTGTCTGTAAAGGTTTTAATTTGTCCATCGAATTTGAATGAGATCCTTGCTGGGTAGAGTAATCTTGGTTGTAGGATTTTCCCTTTCATCGCTTTAAATAAGTCCTGCCAGTCCTTTCTGGCTTGCAGAGTTTCTGCTGAAGGATCAGCTGTTAACCTTATGGGAATTCCCTTGTATGTTATTTGTTGCTTTTCCCTTGCTGCTTTTAATATTTTTTCTTTGCATTTAATTTTTGATAGTTTGCTTAATATGTGTCTTGCCATGATTCTCCTTGGATTTATTCTGTATGGGAGTCTCTGAGCTTTTTGAACTTGATTGACTGTTTCCTTTCCCACATTAAGGAAGTTTTCAACTATAATCTCTTCAAATATATTCTCCATCCCTTTCTTTCTCTCTTCTTAGTCTGGGTCCCCTGTAACTCAAATGATGTGTTTAATGTTGTCCCAGATGTCTCTGAGACTGTCTTCAATTCTTTTCATTCTTTTTTCTTTATTCTGCTCTGTGGTAGTTATTTCCACTATTTTATCTTCCAGGTCACTTCTCCATTCTTCTGCCTCAGTTATTCTGCTATTGATTCCTTGTAGAGAATTTTAAATTTCATTTATCGTGTTGTTCATCATTATTTGTTTGCTCCTTAGTTCTTCTAGTTCCTTGTTAAACGTTTCTTGTATTTTCTTCATTCTATTTCCAAGATTTTGGATCATCTTTACTCTCATTACTCTGAACTGTTTTTCAGGTAGACTGCCTATTTCCTCTTCATTTGTTTGGTCTGGTCAGTTTTTACCTTGCTCCTTCATCTGCTGTGTATTTCTCTGTCTTCTCATTTTTCTTAACTTACTGTGTTTGGGGTCTCCTTTTTGTAGGCTGCTGGTTTGTAGTTCCTGTTGTTTTTGGTGTCTGGCCCCAGTGGGTCAGTTTGGTTCAGTAGGTTGTGTAGGCTTCCTGGTGGAGGGGACTGTTTTCTGTTTTTGGTGGATAAGGCTGGATCTTGTCTTTCTGGTGGGGAGGACCACGTCCAGTGTTGTGTTTTGGGATGTCTGTGAACTTATTATGATTTTAGGCAGCCTCTCTGCTAATGCGTGGGGTTGTGTTCCTGTCTTTCTAGTGTTTGGCATGGGGTGTCCAGCACTGGAGCTTGCTGGTCGTTGAGTGGAGCTGGGTCTTAGCGTTGAGACAGAGATCTCTGGGAGAGTTTTTGCCATTTGATAGTACGTGGGGCTGGGAGCTTTCTGGTGGTCCAGTGTCCTGAAGTTGGCTCTTCCACCTCAGAGGCTCAGGCCTGAAACCCAGCCGGAGCACCAAGACTGTGTCAGCCACACAGCTCAGAAGAAAAGGGAGAAAAAAAAGAGAAAAAAAATATTTAAATAAATTTATTAAAATAAAAAATATTTAAATTATTAAAATAAAAAAAAGAAAGCAATCAAACCAATAAATCTACCAATGATAACAAGCAGTAGAAACTATACTTAAAGAAAAAAAAAAAATGGACAGATGGACCCTAGGACAAATAGTAAAAGCAAAGCTATAAAAATCACACAGAGACGCATACACATACACAGTCACAAAAAGCGAAAAAGGAAAAGAAATATATATATATATATAAAAAGGCAGAAAGCAACGAAATCAGAAACAAATCTACCAATGATAATAAGCTCTAAATACTAAACTAAGATAAATATAAAACTGGAAACAAATTAGGTTCAGAAGGCAAATCCCAAGTCTACAGTTGCTCCCAAAGTCCACTGCCTCAACTTTGAGATGGTTCTTTGTCTATTCAGGCATTCCACAGATGCAGGGCACATCAAGTTGATCGTGGGGATTTAATCTGCTGCTCCTGAGGCTGCATGGAGAGATTTCCCTTTCTCTTCTTTTTTCGCACAGCTCCTGGGGTTCAGCTTTGGAATTGGCCCCACCTCTGCGTGTATGTTGCCCTCTGGCGTCTGTTCTTTGCCCAGAGAGGAGGAGGTTAAAGGAGTGGCTGATTCGGGGGCTCTGGCTCACTCAGGCCGGGGGGAGGGAGGGGTACGAAATGCAGAGCGATCCTGCGGCGGCAGAGTGTGGCATGATGTTGCAACAGCCTGAGGCGCACCATGTGTTCTCCCGGGGAATTTGTCCCTGGGTCACAGGACCCTGGCAATGGCGGGCTGCACAGGCTCCCGGGATTGGAGGTGTGTTTAGTGACCTGTGCTTGCACACAGGCTTCTTGGTGACTGCAGCAGTAGCCTTAGAGTTTCATGTCCATCTCTGGTGTCCGCGCTGATAGCCGCGGCTCTCACCCATCTCTGGAGCTCATTTAGGCGGTGCTCTGAACCCCCTCTCCTCGAGCACCCAGAAACAATGGTCTCTTACCTCTCAGGCAATTCTAGACTTTTTCCTGGACTCCCTCCTGGATAGCTGTGGTACATAAGCCCCCTTCAGGCTATGTTCACACAGCCAACCATGGTCCTCTCCTTGGGATCTGACCTCCGAAGCTAGAGCCTCAGCTCCCAGCTCCCAGCTCCCACCTGCCATGGCAGATGAGCAGACAAGCCTCTCAGTCTGGTGAGTGCTGGTCAGCACTGATCCTCTTTGTCGGAAACTCTCCACTTTGCCCTCTGCACCTCTGTTGCTGCGCTCTCCTCTGTGGCTCTGAAGCTTCCCCCCGCACCCATCCTCCATCTCCACCAGTGAAGGGGCTTCCTAGTGTGTGGAAACTTTTCCTCCATCACAGCTCCCTCCCAGAGATGCAGGTCTCATCCCTATTCTTTGTCTCTGTTCTTTCTTTTTTCTTTTGCCCTACCCAGATACATGGGGATTTTCTTGCCTTTTGGGAAGTCTGAGTTCTTCTGCCAGCATTCAGTAGGTGTTCTGTAGGAGTTGTTCCACATGTAGATGTATTTTTGATGTATTTGTGGGGAGGAAGGTGATCTCCGCGTCTTACTCTTTCACCATCTTGAAGGTTCCCTGCTTCTTTCTTATCATTGAGTTCTTTATAGATTTTGGTTACAATTCCTTTATCAGATATGTGAGTTGCAGATATTTTCTCAAGTCTATGACTTGTTTTATCCTTCTCTTAACAATGTCTTCCAAAAAATAAATGTTACTAATTTTGATGAAGTTCAATTTATCAGTTTTTAAAAGGGATCTTTGTCTAACCGAAAATCACAAAGATTTTCTATATTTTTAAAAATGGGTTTAATAGCTTTAGGGTTATTTACTTAGTTCTCTGGTTCATATTGACTTAATTTTTGTCTAAGGTTTGTATATGGTTGATTGAAGTTCTTTCTTTCTTTCTTTCTTTTTTTCTTTGCATAAAGACGTTCAGTTGCTCCCTGTACCACATGTAGATCTAATAAGTCTCAGCCAATTTATCAGGGAGCTCTAGAGCAAAGACTGATAGAGGAGTCTTACACTTGGAAGAAATGGCCAGATCTGCTCTTTCATTGTGTGGAGGCTGCTTGGGAAGAGCATGGCATTGGTCGAATACTTAAGGCAGATCCTAAAGATTCTGAGAATTGTAGGCTTTGAAGATAAACAGGAAGTTCTTTTTCTAAGGAAGATCAAAACAGCACACCTCTATGACTCCCAGTTATATTCTATATAAGTAATTGTAGTTTTTCTTAGTGAATAATTAATAATTATCATAACTTAAAGTATAGATTTAGTTTTAGTTGTGACATAACATATGCTCTTTGTTGATTAAATCAAGTAACACTTATCCAGTAAAGATTTATTGAGTGCCTACAAAATGCTCAACAATCTTCTAGGCCCTGGGAATACTGTACTGAATAGACATTATACCTCTTCTCATGGTGCTCACATTCCTGTGGGGATACATTGAGCTGAACCATGAAGTTGTTAACTTTAGATATTACAACCTAGCAAATTATACATACTAAGTTGAGCTTTCTAACGACTTGATGACCCAGCAGAGGAGGTCTATAGGCAGAATAACAAGGACTGTTGATGGCAAATACACATTACTTCTTTCTCCCTCATTTCACTGCTTCCAACCCCAGAGCTGAAGAGTTGCCTCTGAAAAAATATTCAAGCCAACGAGCAACTGGAGGCCTCCCTTCCTGGATAGTGAAGAATGGCATTCTGTCATTTAAGCTTAGCCCCCTGTGGGAATCTATACTTTTGGTCTTAGAGCAAAGCCTAGGTCCTATTCCATAGGCTATGATGTGATTTCATAACAAGGGCCAAATGCCAATATGTTAAGAGCTCAACCTGTGCCCTGGCTCCTTACATTCTCTGGTATGTATTGTTTTATAATGTCAAGCTGCCAATGCTTCTAATTCCATTCCAAAAGGTGAACATTTAATCATTTCTTATATTCCTGACCCAATCACACACACAAAGTCTGTTGTTTAATAAAATTGTTTCTATTTGTTAAAAACAATATAACTATAAATTTTAGGTGATAAAAACTTATAAAAATGTACATGAAAGCATGAAAAAGGGCTTTGTTATTTCATATTGTTATTAATAGTCCAACTCACTATAAAGTAAGGCACAAAAGGAACTGACTATTTGAGAGGACAAAATTCTTTAAGAATGGGAAGCTATTTTCAGGAACTAAACATGTAAAATCATTATGATGAAAATCAGTTTTAAGGGATAGGATAACTTGGGGACTAGTTTCTAGTGGTAATAACTAATCAAGCCTAAGGAATGTGTTCCTCTCCCTAAGTCTTAAGACTTCTGTCACTCAGCCACTAACCTCCCTGGAAAGAGATGTCAGTGGATGATAAGACCTCTAGCAGTGCAATTTTCTACCAAAATCTAGTTACACGCCATTCATGGCAGACAGAATTTAACAATACTGGAGGGCTGGAGATAGTCTAGGCTCTGTGGAGAGGCAGGTGCTCTAAGATGCTGATCTATGGCAGAATCAGGAATAACTTAGGATCTGGGATATTCAAGTGGAAAGACCTCCACCTAGTCAGGCCATTCATCTCCCACTCCTCTCCAACACCCCAATCAATAATGCAAATACTGATTTGCCCCATTCTTCATGCAGGTTGGAGGCAATACTACTGAATCGCAGTTTAGTATTCAAAACAAGGCTGAACCCCTTTGAATCTCGAACCTATGAGGAAATTTCAGTCCCCATTACAAACTGCTGAGACAGAGGAATTTATCTCTGTCCTCCAGACCTCTCCTTGTAGTTCGACATGATTTGTATTATTTTAATGTATCCATTTATGAGGATAACAGATTTCAGGTTATTTTTAGGTCTTCACCAGCATAACCTTCTATTATGTTAATATAATAAAACAGAAGATCCTGACAGATTTATGAATTCTATTAGCCAGAGCATATAATAGAGGGACCTAATCTAGTGTCGATGGCATGAGTGGGTTTGGAAGCTTTCACTGAAGAACAGATACTTTTTTTATTGAAGTATAGTTGATTTACAATGTTATGTTAATTTCTGCTGTACAGCAAAGTGATTCAGTTATACATATATATTTATATACATTCTTTTTTTTGAATACTCTTTTCCATTGTGGTTTATCACAGGATATTGAATATAGTTCCTTCTGCTATACAGTAGGACCTTGTTGTTTATCCATCCTATACAAAATAGCTTACATCTGCTAACCCCAACCTCCCACTCCATCCCTCTCCCAGCTCCTTCCCCCTTGTCAACCACAAGTCTGAAGAACAGATACTTTAAATATGAGTTAGGGCAGCGTTGATAGCATTTCAAGTGGAGGGAAAACTTTGTGGAAGGCTCTCCAGCTACAGAAACCTTGACATTTTTGAAGAACTAAATAAAGAACAGCATAGCTGTGAATGAAGAGAATAGTGCAAGGTGAAGGCGAGGTGTGAAGCTAGAGAGGAAAGCAGAAGGTATATCGTACAGGGTGTTGTGAACCAGACTAAGACTTGTTTGTTTCTACATAATATCTGGAAAACAGCAACTTTTAGAAAAGGATTAACTTTCCTATGGTGCAGGCTGCCTGGGGGGGAGTTGGCCAATGATGACCCACTCCTATAAGGAACAAAGTTGTACCTTGCTGATGAGCTCTTGCAGTTTCCATGGCAACTGAGCAGGCCAACTTTTATCTTGACTCCTGAAAATGGGTTCTGTGATAAAGAACAGAGACATAGCAAGTCAGACTGGCTTCCTGGTTGTTTCTGTTGCAGCAGAACGAGTCAGCTAAGTCCTTAGGAGGCTTATTTGAAACCCAGATTATGACCAAATGTGCATGAAACGGACAATGGTGTTGCTACACTCACACCTACAGGCCCTGTGACCATGTGAACAGTAAAGCTTTGTACTGCTTGTCTTGGGGTAAAGTTAGAGATATTAAATGAGAAGTCTATTTCTATCCCATTCATTAGACTTCAGGATTTAATGGTATTAAAATTTAGGTGATCCGTTTTTGAGTCTTTTTTCCCCACAAAGTTCTCTTTTTTTCTCTCTCTCTCTTTCCCTTTCTTTTACTTTTTGGAGCCAGTCACTGTTCTGGGCACTTGATAAATATTAACTTAACTATTTCCCATGACAATCTAATGAGATAGATGCTACTATTTTTCCAATTATACAGAGAATGTAACTTAGGTCAGAAAAGTTATATAACTTGTTCACAGTTACATGTCTGCTGAGTGGTAGAGCCAGGTTTCTGATCCAAAACTCTACTTCCTCCCAAGAACAGTAGGGTGTAGTAAAGGAATTTAAAGAGAGGAAAGACACCATCAATTCTCTTTTTAAGAGATTGTTCTAGCCAAAATGTGGAGAAGGTATCTGGTAAGAGCAGGTAGACTAGTCAGGGATATATTGTAATATTGTAAATGAAAAATGATGGTGCCTTGAAGTATGGCAGTGACTGAGGATAAGGGATGCTTAGCACTTATGCTTAACAGGATTGAAAGTGTCAAGAATGAGACCCATAATACTGGCAAAAACAAGTAGGTGGATGGTGGTGCCATTTAAGGAATAGGGTACACTGGAGCATATTTGAAGGGAAAGATGGTAAGTTCAGTTTTTCGTGTGCTGAGTTTGGAAGTAGAAATATGGAATAGGCATTTTAATGGGTGGGCATAAAGCAGATGGGTAAAGTCTGGGCTGGATATAGGAACTGGGGATGCATCTTCATATAGATAGTACAGATACTAACTAAAGCCATGGTAAGAGACGGAATTGCTTAAAGAGAGTATAGACAGAGAAAAGAAAAGAAGAAGGCCAATGACTCAATTATTAAAACAGAAATAAACCTATTTATACCTTTGATGAATCCACAGAGTTGCCTTATTGTGCTGCAATATATTTTCTGAATTCTGAAATAGTGTTTGCAGTTTGTGAGAACTAGGTTTGTAATTAGAGTATTCATTTAAATTTTGGATTCATGGCACCTTAAAAAGCAAATAAGACCATTGGTGCTTGCTGTGGTTATGCACTGAATGCCTGAGAAGCTAGTCTTATTTTCGATGTTTATTGTCATCCCAGAATAAGGATTAATTGTGCACTCTACTCTGGAATAGCCCTGGATGATAAAGACATCATCAGAGATTAATACCCCATATCACAAAGGAAAGATTTTTTGTTTCTCTTACTTGTTTGTTTCACTTTCTCTTACAGTAGAAGCCTGCCTCTCTTCTGGAAAATGTCTTCTCATTCACAATGTGAAATTTTGTATACCAAGAAACAATGTGTTTACTGCATTCTTTTAGGTTTATTTTGTTGAGTACACACATGTCTGGGAGGTTTGGGAAAGAATGAGACCAGATGGGGATATGGTCGAGCATATTACTAGTATTGTTCTGTATGGGCATCCACAGATGCTCAATAAATACTTCCAGACTTGACTAATAGATCAAAAGATATGAGTTTTGTGATTTTACAAATTACATTCACCATCCATTCATTAACCAATTCACAATCATTCATTAATCATTGTAGTAAAAACCCACCATGTTATGGACATTTGTCTTTTAAGCTTTACAAGTGTTCTATATGATATATATGTAACACACCTAAATAGAAATAAATCCTGAATAATATGTTTAAACATATACCCACCTGTATTGCTAAAGTATTGTTGCCAAGATAAACAGTATGAAAAGATATGATACACATACTTTTAAAAACTGTCAGTATGCACTAAAGTGGAACATATACATTCCCTATAAATGTATCTGTTATGTTGGCTATCAACAGAAATATGTACATATGTTCACCAAAAGATATGTTCTAGAAAGTGCATAGCAGCACTATTTAGTATAGCCGTAAACTGAAAACTAACTAAATGTCCATCAGTGCTTGAAAGGAAAATAGAATACTGTATGACGAAGTGAACATTACAATATGCATGGACATTTATTTTTTGAAAGAGGCAGAAAGGTATTTCAATGGAGAAGAAATGGTGACAGAACAACTAGATATTAAAATCTGAGTGTTGGAAAAGACCTTATACACTTTTCAAAAATGATTTGAGATTTATCATAGACCTAAACATTTAAGCCAAGACTACAACACTTTTAAAATAAAACATTGATAACATCTTCTTGCCTTTGGTGTAGGAAAGGTTTTCTTACATAGGGCAAAAAAACACTTAACCATAAAATAAATGGTTAAGCGGGCTTAATAAAAATTAGAGTCTTGTGCTTATCAAAAGAAAACTGTTAAGAAAATGAAAAAGTGAGTCAGATTGGGCTTAAATATTCACTCTACATATCTGTCAAAGGACTTGTATACAGAATATATAAGGAACCCCTGTAAATCAATAATTACAAACATGAACAATCTAATTTAAAAATGGGCAAGAGATTTCAGACATTTCACAAAAGAAAATAAGCTCATGGAGAGGTGCCCAACGTAATTAATCATACTGGAAATGCAAATTAAAACCACAGTGAGGTACCACTTCACACCCACTAGAATGACTAAAATCGAAAAGATTGATAACACTAAGTGTAGGTGAGGCTATGTAGCAACGGGCATTCTCACTCAGTTGGCTGGAGTAAAAAGTAGTGCAACCACTTTGGAATACAGTTTGGCAGTTTCTAATAAAAATTAAACATATCTCCTTTCTTTCTTTCCTTACCTAATTCTCCAGGACCTCTACTATTAAAATAGACTGAAGTTATGATTGTGATCTGCCTTGTAGTGTTCTGGATCTTAAGTGAATGCGTCCAAAATTTCTTCATTAAGTATAATTTTGATTGTATGTTTTTTGGATACATCTTTTACCATCTTAAGTGTTCTCTTCTAACCTTGCTTTGCTGAGACTTTTTATCATTGTTAGAGATTGAATTTTATCTAATATGCATTATAAATCAAAGTCATCATAGGATTTTTCTCTTATTTTCCAAAGTGGTGAATTACATTAAAAGATTTGCCTGAGTTCAACTCTTTTTTGCATTTCTGAGATAAATCCAACTTGATATAATATATTACTGTTTTTAATTTCTATTCAGATAGCTAGTATTTTATTTATATTCATGTGCATTTGTAAGTGAAATATGAAGGAATTTGAAGAAAATTTGAAGGAAAAGGATAAACTTTTATTATTTTCAAATGATATTATTATGTGCTGAGAACAACATGAAATAAGAGAGTTTGGCAGGGTTGCTGAATATAAGATCTTCCTATAAAAATAAATGAAATTATGCCAAAATAACCATCTAGAAAATATATTAAAGTTATTCCATTCATAATAGTATCAAAATGGTAAGCTTATTGAAATTAACTTAAAAAAACCCTAAGACATATATGCAGAAAATTTTAAAACTCTAATAAACTAAAGTATGAAGGTGTACTTTGAATTCTTTGATAGGACAAATTAATGTAAATGTCATTTTCTCCCAATTACTCTGTAAATTCAAAGCTGTCAATCAAAATTTCAGTTGGTGCTATTGAGGAATTTGATAAGCTTACTCTAAAATTCATATGCATGTTACTAAGTTATTAAAAAGAAGAAAACTGTAAGGAGGAACTAGGCCTACCAAATATTATTGCTACAAAGCTATAGCAATAAAATACTTTGATGTTGATACAAGAAGAGACAAGTAGACCAAGAGAAGAGAATAGAGAACTCAGATTCAGAACTCAGTTCCCAAGGCTGAGATCCTCTGACCTGAGTCTGCTCTGATCTGGTTCTTCCTCCAGGAGCTGCTAGTGTTTGCTGCATGTCCCTGCTATTCTCTTGTGATTTCCTGGGATAGAGTTCAGCAAATTCTCTGTGTCTGTTGCCAGCTTTCTCTGCCTATGAGTTCTTGTTCAGTGATATCTAAAGCGGGGCTTTGCTTTCCCCCAGTGGGCTCTAGAAAACGTCTGCCACACTTGCTAACCTGGGAGCAGCAGGCTCTCGAGCCTGGTTTCTTAAGTATCTAAGGATCTGTGAGAGACAGGACAGAGCACATCTCAGAACTGCTCTGCTCTAGAGACAAGGAAGCTGGGGTATTTAGCTACCAACCCAGTTCATCACTGGATGAGGGAGGCTCCCTGTCCTCTCCTCTCACACTTCTAGCTAGCTCCTTCTGTAGTCTGAGCACACTCCCCCTGTTAGAGAAAACCCTTAGTCTGAGAGTCACTGGTGTTTGCTATAAAATGCTGTTTCTTGGCTCATATTGGAATGCTGGGCACCTAAACAACTACTGTGTTAACATTACTGCCATCATTTTGCTTTTTGCACATAGACTCTAGGGAGCTTGGTAAAATCTTGAGATTTTAAAGAAGCTGGTTAGAAAAACCAAAGCTATATTTAAGCAACGGTGGTATACTCCTATTACTCAGAACTCTCTGGAAATGAGTTTGGGCTGTCTTTAAGCTACAACAGGTTGTGTTAAAAGTAGAGTGTAGTGGTTTTTCTTTGTGGAAACACCTCATAAATGAACGCCACAAGCTTTAAAGAAATTAATCTTGTCGCTGTGTTGAGGCTGAATAATCAGCTTTTCAGAAGACTCTTACTTGTCTTCCCATTTTAAAGTGTCTATTCAGTTGCCAATATCTCTGGTCCACGTGAAAAAAGCACACCATCCAGACTCCCAAGAGAACCGTCAGTCTCAGAGTTACTCTTTTGACCAGGAAGAGTCCCTGTAGCCAGAGCTGCTTACAGTAGGAGTAGAACACTGACGGCTATCCAAAATGAACTGAGTTCCCCCTGGGGACCTAGTGCCTGAAATAATGGTCCCACTTTGCAAGCAGATAGCTTAGTGTTAAAGCCCTGTACCCAGTTGAGGGCAGTACAAATAGTGGAAAAGGTATTAGACTGCCAGAAGAGTAAGATTCAAGATTACACCTGGCCATTTATTAGTTGTGTGATATTGGATATATTACCTCCGAAGCATCAGTTTTTTTCTTATGTAACATGCAGGTTAACCTAATTCACAGGGCCATTTTGAGAATCAAATAGAATAAAAATAAGCAATGCCAATATCATAAAAGATGTTATTGATACAATAATAAGAAAAAAGTCTCTTCTTACAGGAAATAGATTTTATTTGTTGAGAGAATTTGTTAGTCATTGGTTTTGACGTTTTCTGTGGGAACTCTGGAATGTGCTAAATTCATGCCAGGTTGCGTCTGTTTCATGTGATCTTAGGGCTGGGTATAACCAAATTCATATCATAAACGTTCATTGGTTTTTCAGGACATTAAGGGAAAAATTCCCTTGTCTCCTTCATTGCAGGCTCCTCTACTCTTTGTAAAATCCACACATGGAACTAATACTATTTTTTCAAGCATTATACTATTGGTTTAAAAAATACCTTTAAGTGACAGGAAATCCTTATTGAGTCATCAAGACTTGGAAAGAGAGCACTTCAGAATGCCCTTGGCACAAGGGTTAAGTAAGAAATGCATTTTGAACCTTCCAGGCGGGTGGAACAGGCTACTCAGAGCAGGCAATCCACTTTGTGAATGGGTGGGTGTAGTGGTGCCAGCCGCAAATACAGTGGAGTAGGAAAAGTCAGCACTTCAATAGGAAGGCTGCTGGCTCTGGGAGCAGCAGTGGTACTTGAAGGTTAAACTAGCTCAAATCCTGCTATAACTATGACCAAGCATGTTCAAAAAGAACAGGAAGAAGATTCTTAAAATACGTATTTAAGCATAATATGAATCAGGTAGGAATATAGGCATTGCAGGATGGAATGGTTGGGAAAGGCATTTGTGGAAGTAGATCTTGTGTTGTCTTGAAGATGGCCAAGGAGAGAGAAGAGACATTTAGAGACAAGGGAAACAATGCAGCAGAACTGGATTCATGGATGAGCAGGACAAGGGGTAGGACAGCCTTGGCATAAGTTAAGGATGTTTGTTGTGGGTGATGGGAAGTTAGGTTTGTGTTGCAGGTGGAGGTGGGAGATCAGGTTGGTGTAGCAGTTTACTTCCCTGGAAAGCAAGCTGTGAGACAGATATACGTGAAGGAAATTTATAGGAGAATATTCTTGGAATGAACATCTATTGGGAAAGGAAAGCAGCAGGATTGGACAGAGGGAAAAGGTGAGCTGCTTTAGCTTTCGTTAAAATTATATTCATTGATATAATTAGTTTTGCTGTTTAGCAAACACAATTTACATTTTTCACTTAGCAATATTCTTGAATATCTGTCAATATTAGTACGCATATCATTCTTTTCAAAAACCTACCACATGTATTCCATGGTATGGTTGCTTTCTTTCTTTACTTTTTTTAAAAAAAATTTCATTGGAGTATAGTTGCTTTACAATGTTGTGTTAGTTTCTACTGTACAGCAAAGTGAATCAGCTATATGTATACATATATCCCCTCTTTTTTGGATTTCCTTCCCATTTAGGTCACCACAGAGCACTGAGTAGAGTTCCCTGTGCTATACAGTAAGTTCTCATTAGTTATCTATTTTATACATAGGATCTATAGTGTGTATATGTATATATGTGTCATCTTGGGCATGTTACTTAACTTCTTGTCTCATATGTAAAATGGGATAGTAGTAGTATTGTTGGGAAATTATGTGAGATAGTATATGTAATGTAGAGCACTTAGAATGGTTCAACTGAAGACTATATATGTGTTTGCTTTTAAAAAAAAAGTGTATATATGTCAATCCCAATCTCCCAATTCATCCCACCACCCCCTTCCCCCCTTGGTATCCATATGTTTGTTCTCTATGTCTATGTCTCTACTTCTGCTTTGTAAATAAGATCGGCTATACCAATTTTTTTCAGATTCCACATATATGTGTTAATATACAATATTTGTTTTTCTGACTTACTTCACTCTGTATGACAGTCTCTAGGTCCATCCACATCTCCACAGATGACCCATTTCATTCTTTCTTATGGCTGAGTAATATTCCATTGTATATATGTACCACATCTTCTTTATCTACTCCTCTGTTAATGGACATTTAGATTATTTCCATGTCCTGGCTATTGTAAATAGTGCTGTAATGAAATTTAAGGCCAGACACTATAAAACTCTTAGAGAAAAACATAGGCAGGACACTCTTGGATTTAAATAACAGCAAGACCTTTTTTGACCCACCTTCTAGAGTAATGAGAATAAAAATAAACAAATGGGACCTAATGAAACTTAAAAAGCTTTTGCACAGCAAAGGAAACCATAAACAAGATGAAAAGACAGCTCTCAGAATGGGAGAAAATATTTGCAAATAAAGCAACTGACAAAGGATTAATCTCCAAAATATACAAAGCTCATGCAGCTCAATATCAGAAAAACAAATGACCCAATCCAAAAATGGGCAGAAGATCTAAATAGACATTTCTCCAAAGAAGACATACAGATGGCCAAGAAACACATGAAAAAATGCTCAACGTCACTAATTATTAGAGAAACGCAAATCAAAACTACAGTGAGATATCACCTCACACTGGTCAGAATGGCCATCACCACAAAATCTACAAACAATAAATGCTGGAGAGGGTGTGGAGAAAAGGGAACCCTCTTGCACTGTTGGTGGGAATGTAAATTGATACAGCCACTATGGGGAACAGTATGGAGGGCCCTGTAAAAACTAAAAATAGAACTACCATATGACGCAGCAACCTCACTAATGGGCATATACCCTGAGAAAACCATAATTCAAAAAGAGACATGTACCCCAATAGTTCCCTGCAGCACTATTTACAATAGCCAGGACATGGAAGCAACCTAAGTGTTCATCGACAGATGAATGGATAAAGAAGATGTGGCACATATATACAATGGAACATTACTCAGCCATAAAAAGAAACAAAATTGAGTTATTTGTAGTGAGGTGGATGGACCTGGTCTCTGTCATAGAGTGAAGTAGGTCAGAAAGAAAAATACAAATATCATATGCTAACACATATATATGGAATCTAAAAAAAAAAAAAGTTCTGATGAACCTAGGGGCAGGACAGGAATAAAGACGCAAACATTGAGAATGGACTTGAGGGCACAGGGAGGGGGAAGGGTTAGCTGGCACGAAGTGAGAGAGTAGCACTGACATATACATTACCAAATGTAAAATAGATAGCTAGTGGGAAGCAGCCGCATTGCACAGGGAGATCAGCTAGGTGCTTTGTGACCACCTAGAGGGATGGGATAGGCAGGGTGCGGGGGAGACTCAAGAGGGAGGGGATATGGGTATATATGTCTACATATAGCTGATTCATTGTTATACAGCAGAAACTAACACAACATTGTAAAGCAATTATACTCCAATAAAGATATTAAAAAAAAAAAACTAAAAATAGATCTACCATATGACCTAGCAATCCCACCACTGGGCATATACACAAAGAAAACCATAATTCAAAAAGACACATGCACCCCTATGGTTGCTTTCTTAAGTGCAAATTTAATATAATCATATCCACTTGATGGACATTTGTGGCTTTTTTTCAAGTTTTTCAATACCACAAACCATACTACGGTGAGCACCCTTGTATGTGTTTATATGCATTGGAGAATAATATGAGCCAAAGACAAATCTAGAGATCAAATATTTATTTAAAGAAATGAATTTATTTAAGTATATTAGTATCTGAATTCTTTTTTCTCTAAAGGATAACTAAATTTCTCAATACCAATTATTAAAGTATATCCTTTCTCCAATGGTATGAAATGGTAACTTTTTCATAAATTATATTTTCAATTTCAATTATGTCTATTTCTGGATTGTCAAAATTATTAATCAGTCATTGATATTATAATATTTGTATCTTCTTTACCTTTTAATACATTTTAAATCTGGTAAAAAATAAACTTCTTACCCTCTTCACACAATCTGTTCTTATATTTTCAGAATTTCTTTAGCTCATTTACTACTCCTTATGAATTTTAGAATCAGCTTGTCACATACCATGTAACATTTTTTTGAGATGGCATTGATTTTAAATTAATTTGGAGAAAATTGTCATTTTTTTCAAGTTGTCTTTTATGTCCCTAATTAAAACTTTATCCTTTTCTCTGTAAAGATCTTGCCTATTACTTATGGTATTTAATTCCAATTATGTTATAGTTGTTGCTATTTTAAAAGGAATAGTTTTTCTTTCTTACTGCATTTTCTAATTGGTTTTTCTAATAGATATTGATTTTAATAGATTGACCTTCTAACCAGCAACATTGCTAAAGTCTCTTAAGATATAATGCAATGTGTGGTTCTATGAGTTTGCTTCTTCTTTGAGATCTAGGCATTTTCCAATCTTCCTGGATGTTTATAACCCTATGGAGACATAGACCCTCTCCAAAATGAGCTCTCATAGTCTCTTGTCCTTCCTGTTGGCCTAGTCCAGTTGGGGATAAGGGGAAAATGTGTGGGCCTCTTCTCACTCAGATGATCCTCCTTCAGCATGCCAACTAAGAATTCTGTCAGTTGCCCTCAGCTCCTTCTTTTGTATTTCTCATCTCTGGAGGTGGAATACTCTTGATAACTCTTGCAACTTTTTCAACATTAATCTTCTAAGCATGTGTTGAACAGTGATTAAAATGTTCAAACTGATCTCATCAATTTTCTTTCATATTCCCACCACCTCTGCCAATTTCTTGTCTATCAAGAGTTCTACTTCTCATTTGTGAGCACAGTAATATATATGGATATAAATAGAAATATAGAAGAGTCAGACTATAGCAAACATTGAAGCTATTTTTTCCCAAATGGGTAGTCAGTTGTTCCATTACCATTTATTAAATCTTGCATCTTTTCCCACTGCTTTGTTTTTTGAAAAGTTGTTTCTTCATACAGTGAATTTTCAAGTCTTATTAGAATTTTGATAGATTTTTTTGTACACATAGATTATTAATTTAGGTAGAATTTATTTTAATATTATAATATTAGTTCTAGATTCTAGTCTCTCTAGCTATGGACATGATATATCTCACCATTTATTCATGCCTTCTTTTATATTCTTTAGTAAATTCTTACATTTTTCTCCACAGTTCTTGCACATTTCTTCCATGATTTATCCCTAGGTGCCTTATTATGTTGCAACCTGAATGGGATCTTTAAAACAAAAATTTTTTTTTTCTAATCAATTATTGCTGTTATATAGGAAGTTCATTATTTTTTCCCATTCTCTTTTCTTGTTGCAGTTCAGCTTGCATATTTTTGTTAAACTGTTTTCCAGTTCACTAATCTTTCTTCTGCTGGATTCAATTTTCTAATAAACCTATCTATTGAATCCTTAATTTCAACATTATATTTTTCAGTTTTAGAATGTCTTTTTGATTCTGTTAACTCCAGTATCTAGATCATCAATGAGTTTGCTTCTACTAGCTACTTTTTTCTTGGCATTTGTCGTATGGGTCCTGTGCCTTGGCATGCCTGGTAATTTGTTACTGAATACAGGACTTGTTTATAAAAAAAAAAAAGAAAGAGTTAGAGGTACCAGTTGATGCTGTTTCCACCAGAGAGGTTTCACCCTTTCCTCTACCAGGAAAATAGAGTATGGAGATGATTCCGTTGATTTAGCCTGGAACTAAGTCTGAGTCAAGCCTGAGCTGCACTTTAGGTAAGACCCAGTCTACCTGCTTTCAGCCCCATATAACTGCCCAAAGCTCTTCTGGTTTTTCTGTTCCTATACTAGGGACCAGATCTGGATTCTGGAGTCTAAGCCTCTATGGCAGCCGAAGTTGGCGTATTCTCCTTACCAAAAAAACAAAAACAGAAACAACCAAACAACAACAACAAAAAAAACAGTTGCAGCTCATCAATGTGAATTATTCACTCCATCTAGAGATTTTTAACCATCTAGGGCTCCTCTTCCTGGCAGGTGTTTTCCTCTAAAGCATCAAGAGAATGCATAAAATTCCACTTTGATTTCAGAGATTTAATTTTACAACCCAGCACAACTTTAGAATTCAGCAGGTGTTGAGGGGGAAATCATCCATGGTGTCTGAAGCCCCTCAAGTTTGCGGTTTTGTCACTACTTCCCTGTAAGCTCTATTGGTTTCTCTGTTTCCTATCAGTGGATCCTCTGCCAGGGACAAGTCCTGATTCTTCAAATTGGTCCATATTCAGAATCAGCCACTGCCCATGTTTGATCTTTAGTTTATCTCTGAAAGAGTCTCTTCTCTCTAGAATTTTAGTCCCTGTAGTTCCTATTGCTTCCAAAGCTCTGGATTTTCAAATTATTTTTAGTATAAATGTTAAACTACTTACTGTATCTTACCCAGTAGTAGAAATGTCAGCCATTTATTTTTATGTTGGCCCTGATTTCAGCGCAGTGTTTTCTTCACTTGCCATCACCATCCCCCATATGGCCAGTGTCTCTCAGAAGCTTAAGTCTGATGGAGAAACCAGACACATGTGAATAAACTTGCGTTGTAAAGTGGCCAATGTCCCTGAATATGAGTATTTCCACAGTTGAGACTTGGCCCATTAGAGTTTACTTTCAACAGTAGAGGAACTACAGGTCTCTTTATACAGTCACTTTCTAATTTGTAAACTCTCAGTGCAAATTCATTTACTGATTATCTAAGGTATATCTTCAGCTTTAAGAGCATTTGGGTGGTATATTTTCTAAGCCCGGTGCATTTGAATTTTTTTTTCCATTGCTTTCATACATGAATGGTCACATGGTTTGATATCAAATTCTTGAATAATAAATGCTTTATCCTTACCCCAGGACACTGAGGTAAATGTTTCTTCCTTGGTAGGAAGCCTGTCTTTTCTTTCTAGATGTTGAGACTTATAGACATTTTCTGTACACTTCAACTGTTTATATCTTTCGGGTCCAGAAAATTTCTTTAAGTTTGTCTGTTTGGCTTTAGAGTGCTGGCATACCTCAGAGATGTTTTGCACTCAGTTCCAGACCACTGCAATAAAGTGAATATCACAATAAAGCAAGTTACACAAATTTTTTGGTTTCCCAGTTCATAGAAAAGTCGTGTTTACACTATACTGTAGTCTATTAAATGCGCAATAGCATTAGGTCTAAAAAATTACATACCTTAATTAAAAATATTTTATTGTGAAAAACACTAAACATCATCTCAGCCTTCAGCTAGTTGTGGTAGTAATATCAAAGATCACTGATCACAGATCACCATAACACATATAATAGTAATGAAAAAGTTTGAAATATTGCATGAATTACCAAAATGTGACAGAGACACAAGTGAGGAAGTGCTGTTGGAAAAGTGGCATCAATAGACTCGCTCAATGCAGGGTTGCCACAAACCTTCAATTTGTGAAAAAAAATACAATATCTGCAAAGCACAATAAAATGAGGCATGGTGTAATATCATACTTTTAAAATTAAATAGGACGCATGTTTACTACAAAAATTTTCCAGCACAATTTAAAGAGAATTAAAAAATCATGAAAGCCACCCTAAATTCCACCACCCTGAAGTAAAAAATGTTAACATCTTTGATCATCATTCCAGACAGACTCAATGCATATATGCAAATGTACAGATGGAGAAAGGCAGATAAGTAGGTGTAAATACTTTCATAAGAAAAACAGCAGAGACAGCAGAAGCAAGAAGAACTACAGTCCTGCAGCCTATGGAACAAAAACCACATTCACAGAAAGATAGACGAGATGAAAAGGCAGAGGGCTGTGTACCAGATGAAGGAACAAGTTAAAACCCCAGAAAAACAACCAAATGAAGTGGAGATAGGCAACCGTCCAGAAAAAGAATTCAGAATAATGATAGTGAAGATGATCCAGGACCTCAGAAAAAGAATGGAGGCAAAGATCGAGAAGATGCAAGAAATGTTTAACAAAGACCTAGAAGAATTAAAGAACAAACAAACAGACATGGACAATACAATAACTGATATGAAAGCTACACTAGAAGGAAGCAATAGCAGAATAACTGAGGCAGAAGAAAGGATAAGTGACCTGGAAGACAGAATGATGGAATTCACTGCTGCAGAAGAAAATAAAGAAAAAAGAATGAAAAGAAATGAAGACAGCCTAAGAGACCTCTTGGACAACATTAAACGCAGCAACGTTTGCATTATATGAGTCCCAGAAGGAGAAGAGAGATAGAAAGGACCCAAAAAAATATGTGCAGAGATTAAAGTCTAAAACTTCCCTGACATGGTAAAGGAAATAGCCACCCAGGTCCAGGAATCACAGAGAGTCCCATACAGGATAAACCCAAGAGGAAGCACGCTGAGACACATAGTAATCAAATTGGCAAAAATTAAAGACAAAGAAAAATTATTGAAAGCAGCAAGGGAAAAACAACAAATAACATACAAGGGAACTCCCATAAGGTTAACAGCTGATTTCTCAGCAGAAACTCTACAAGCCAGAAGGGAGTGGCATGATTTACTTAACGTGATGAAAGGGAAGAACCTACAACCAGGATTACTCTACTGGCAAGGATCTCATTCAGATTCGATGGAGAAATCAAAAGTTATATGGACAAGCAAAAGCTAAGAGAGTTCAGCACCACGAAACCAGCTCTACAACAAATGCTAAAGGAACTTCTCTAAGTGAGAAACACAAGAGAAGAAAAGGACCTACAAAAACAAACTCAAAGCAATTAAGAAAATGGTCACAGGAACATATGTATTGATAATTACCTTAAATGTGAATGGATTAAATGCCCCAGCCAAAAGACACAGGCTTGCTGAATGGATACAAAAGCAAGACCCATCTATTTGCTGTCTAAAAGAGACCCACTTCAAACCTAGGGACACATACAGACTGAAAGTGAGGCGATGGAAACATATTCCATGCAAATGTAAATCAAAAGAAAGCTGGAGTAGCAATACTCATATCAGATAAAATAGACTTAAAATAAAGAATGTTACAAGAGACAAGGAAGGACACTACATAATGATCAAGGGATCAATCCAAGAAGAAGATATAACAATTATAAATATATATGCACCCAACATAGGAGCACCTGAATACATAAGGCAACTGCTAACAGCTATAAAAGAGGAAATCGACAGTAACACAATAATAGTGGGGAACTTTCACACCTCACTTACACAAATGGACAGATCATTCAAAATGAAAATAAATAAGGAAACAGAAGCTTTAAATGACACAATAGACCAGATTTAATTGATATTTATAGGCCATTCCATCCAAAAACAGCAGATTACACTTTCTTCTCAAGTACTCATGGAACATTCTCCAGGATAGATCACATCTTGGGTCAAAAATCAAGCCTCAGTAAATTTAAGAAAATTGAAGTCATATCAAGTATCTTTTCTGACCACAACGCTATGAGATTAGAAATGAATTACAGGGAAGAAAACCGTAAAAAACACAAACACATGGAGGCTAAACAGTACGTTACTAAATAATCAAGAGATCACTGCAGAAATCAAAGGGGAAATCAAAAAATACCTAGAGACAAATAACAATGAAAACACGATGACCCAAAACCTATGGGATGCAGCAAAAGGAGTTCTAAGAGGGAAGTTTATAGCAATACAATCCGACCTCAGGAAACAAGAAAAATCTCAAATAAACAACATAACCTCACACCTAAAGCAATTAGAGAAAGAAGAACCAAAAAAACGCCCAAAGTTAGCAGAAGGAAAGAAATCATAAAGATCAGAGCAGAAATAAATGAAATAGAAACAAAGAAAACGATAGTAAAGATCAATAAAACTAAAAGCTGGTTCTTTGAGAAGATAAACAAAATTGATAAACCATTAGCCAGACTCATCAAGAAAAAGAGGGAGAGGACTCAAATCAGTAAAACTAGAGATGAAAAAGGAGAAGTTACAACAGACACTGCAGAAATATACGGCATCCTAAGAGACTACTACAGGCAACTCTGTGCCAATAAAATGGACAACCTGGAAGAGATGGACAAATTCTTAGAAAGGTATAACCTTCCAAGGCTGAACCAGGAAGAAACAGAAAATATGAACAGACCAATCACACGTAAAGAAATTGAAACTGTGTTTAAAAATCTTCAAACAAACAAAAGTCCAGGACCAGATGGCTTCACAGGTGAATTCTATCAAACATTTAGAGAAAAGCTAACACCCATCCTTCTCAAACTCTTCCAAAATATTGCATAGGAAGGAACACTCCCAAACTCATTCTATGAGGCCACCATCACCCTGATACCAAAACCAGACAAAGGTATTACAAAAAAAGAAAATTACAGACCAATATCACTGATGAATACAGATGCAAAAATCCTGAACAAAATACTAGCAAACAGCATCCAACAACACATTAATAGGATCACACACCATGATCAAGTGAAGTTTATCCCAGGAATGCAATGATTCTTCAATATACGCAAATCAATCAATGTGATACACCATATTAACAAATTGAAGAATAAAAACCATATGATCATCTCAATAGATGCAGAAAAAGCTTTTGACAAAATTCAACATCCATTTATGATAAAAACTCTCCAGAAAGTGGGCATAGGGGGAACCTACCTCAACATAATAAAGGCCATATATGACAAGCCCACAGCAAACATCATTCTCAATGGTGGCAAACTGAAAGCATTTCCTCTAAGATCAGGAACAAGACAAGGATGTCCATGCTCAGCACTATTATTCAACCTAGTTTTGGAAGTCCTAGCCACAGCAATTAGAGAAGAAAAAGAAATAAAAGAAATACAAATTGGAAAAGAAGAGGCAAAACTGTCACTGTTTGCAGATGACATGATACTATACATAGAGAATCCTAAAGATGCCACCAGAAAACTACTAGAACTAATCAATGAATTTGGTAAAGTTGCAGGATACAAAATTAATGCACAGAAATCTCTTGCATCTCTATACACTAATGATGAAAAATCTGAAAGAGAAATTAAGGAAACACTCCCATTTACCATTGCAACAAAAAGAATAAAATACCTGGGAATAAACCTACCTAGGGAGACAAAAGACCTTTATGCAGAATACTATAAGACACTGAGGAAAGAAATTAAAAATGATACCAACAGATGGAGAGATATACCATGTTCTTGGACTAGAAGAATCAATATTGTGAAAATGACTATACTACCCAAAGCAATCTACAGATTCAATGCAATCCCTATCAAATTATCAATGGCATTTTTTATGGAACTAGAACAAAAAATCCTAAAATTTGTATGGAGACACAAAAGACCCCGAATAGCCAGAGCAGTCTTGAGGGAAAAAAACGGAGCTGGAGGAATCAGTCTCCCTAACTTCAGACTATACTACAAAGCTACAGTAATCAAGACAATATGGTACTGGCACTAAAACAGAAACATAGATCAATGGATCAAGATAGAAAGCCCAGAGATTAACCCATGCACCTATGGTCAACTAATCTATGACAAAGGAGGCAAGGATATACAATGGAGAAAAGACAGCCTCTTCAATAAGTGGTGCTGGAAAAACTGGCCAGCCACATGTAAAAGAATGAACTTAGAACATTCCCTAACACCATACACAAAAATAAACTCAAAATGGATTCGAGGGGGATCTTGAAGATGGCGGAAGAGTAAGACGCGGAGATCACCTTCCTCCCCACAGATACACCAGAAATACATCTACACGTGGAACAACTCCTACAGAACACCTACTGAAGGCTGGCAGAAGACCTCGGACCTCCCAAAAGGCAAGAAACTCCCCACGTACCTGGGTAGGGCAAAAGAAAAAAAGAAAAAACAGAGACAAAAGAATAAGGACGGCACCTGCACCAGTGGGAGGGAGCTGTGAAGGAGGAAAAGTTTCCACACACTAGGAAGCCCCTTTGCGGGCGGAGACTGCGGGAGGCAGAGACGGGAGCTTCAGGACCGCGGAGGAGTGCACAGCGATGGGTGCGGAGTGCAAAGTGGGGAGATTCCCGCACAGAGGATCGGTGCCGACCGGCACTCACCAGCCCGAGAGGCTTGTCTGCTCACCCGCCGGGGCAGGCGGGGCTGCGAGCTGAGGCTCGGGTTTCGCTTTTGGACGGAGCGCAGGGAGAGGACTGGGGTTGGCGGCTTGAACATAGCCTGAGGGGTTAGTGAACCAAGACTAGCCGGGAGGGAGTCTGGGGAAAAGTCTGCACCTGCCGCAATTGCCGAAGAGGCAATTGACTTTTTCTTCCCTCTTTGTTTCCTGGTGCGCGAGGAGAGGGGTTTAAGAGCGCTGCTTAAAGGAACTCCAGAGACGGGCGTGAGCCGCAGCTAAAAGCGCGAACCTCAGAGACGGGCGCGAGCTGCGGCTAAAAGCGCGAACCCCAGAGACGGGCGCGAGCTGCGACTAAAAGCGCGAACCCCAGAGACGGGCGCGAGCCACGGCTAAAAGAGCGAACCCCAGAGATGGGTGCGAGCCGCGACTAAAAGCGCGGACCCCAGAGACCGGCGGGAGACGCTAAGGCTGCTGCTGCCGCCGCCAAGGGGCCTGTGTGCGAGCACAGGTCACTCTCCACACCCCTCTTCCGCGGAGCCTGTGCAGCCCGCCACTGCCAGGTTCCTGGGATGCAGGGACAACTTCCCCGGGAGAACGCACGGCGGGCCTCAGGCTGGAGCAACGTCACGCCGGCCTTTGCCGCCGCAGGCCCGCCCCGCACACAGTGCCCCTCCCTCCCCTCCCCCCCCCGGCCTGAGTGAGCCGGAGCCCCCGAATCAGCGGCTCCTTTAACCCCGTCCTGTCTGAGCAAAAAACAGACGCCCTCCAGCGACCTACACGCAGAGGCAGGGCCAAATCCAAAGCTGAGCTCCTGTGAGCTGTGAGAACAAAGAAGAGAAAGGGAAATCTCTCCCAGCAGCCTCAGAAGCAGCGGATTAAAGCTCCACAATCAACTTGATATACCCTGCATCTGTGGAATACCTGAATAGACAAGGAATGATCCCAAATTGAAGAGGTGGAATTTAGGAGCGAGATCTATGATTTTTTTCCCTTTTCCTCTTTTTGTGAATGTGTACGTGTATGCTTCTGTGTGAGATCTTGTCTGTATACTCTTGCTTCCACCATTTGTCCTAGGGCTCTATCCGTCCATGGTTTTTTTTTTAATAATTTTTTTTCTTAATAATTAATTTCAATGGTAATAACTTTATTATACTTTACCTTTGTTCTTTCTTTCTTTCTTTCCTTCCGTCCTTCCCTCCTTTAGACAACGAATCACCCCAAATTGAGGAGGTGGTCTCTGAGAGCAAGATTTATGATTTTCCCCCCTTTACCTCTTTTTGCGAGGGTGTATGTGTATGCTTCTGTGTAAGATTTTCTCTGTATAGCTTTGCTTCCAACATTTGTCCTAAGGTTCTATCCGTCCCTTTTTTTTTTTTCTAAATATTCTTTAATTCAATAACTATATTATACTTTATTTTATTTTTACTGTATCTTCTTTCTGTCTTTTTTCCTTCTTTCCCTTCCTCCTTCCTTCCTTCCTCCCTCCCTCCCTTTCTTTCCTTCTTTGCTTCTTTCTTCCTTTCCTCCTTTCCTTCTTTCTTTCCTCATACTCCTACTAATTCTCTCTACTTTTTCTCCCTTTTATTCTGAGCCGTGTGGATGAAAGGCTCTTGGTGCTCCAGCCAGGAGTCAGGGCTCTGCCTCTGAGGTAGGAGAGCCAACTTCAGGACACTGGTCAACAAGAGGCCTCCCAGCTCCACATAATATTAAATGGCGGAAATCTCCCAGAGACCTCCATCTTAACACCAGCACCCAGCTTCACTCAACGACCAGCAAGCCACAGTGCTGGACAACCTATGCCAAACAACTAGCAAAACAGGAACACAACCCCACCCATTAGCAGAGAGGCTGCGTAAAATCATAATAAGGCCACAGACACCCCAAAACACACCACTAGACGTGAACCTGCCCACTAGAGAGACAAGATCGAGCCTCATCCACCACAACACAGGCACTAGTCCCCTCCACCAGGAAGCCTACACAACCCACTGAACCAACCTTAGCCACTGGAGACAGACATCAAAAACAACGGGAACTACGAACCTGCAGCCAGCAAAAATGAGACCCCAAACACAGTAAGATAAGCAAAATGAGAAGACAGAAAAACACACAGCAGATGAAGGAGCAAGATAAAAATGCACCAGACCTAACAAATGAAGAGGAAATAGGCAGTCTACCTGAAAAAGAATTCAGAATAATGATAGTAAGGATGATCCGAAATCTTGGAAATAGAATGGACAAAATGCAAGAATCAGTTAACAAGTACCTAGAAGAAATAAAGATGAAACAAGCAACGATGAACAGCACAATAAATAAAATTAAAAGTACTCTAGATGGGATCAATAGCAGAATAACTGAGGCAGACGAATGGATAAGTGACCTGGAAGATAAAATAGTGGAAATAACTACTGCAGAGCAGAATAAAGAAAAAAGAATGAAAAGAATTAAGGACAGTCTCAGAGACCTCTGGGACAACATTAAACGCACCAACATTCGAATTATAGGGGTTCCAGAAGAAGAAGAGAAAAAGAAAGGGACTGAGAAAATATTTGAAGAGATTATAGTTGAAAACTTCCCTAATATGGGAAAGGAAATAGTTAATCAAGTCCAGGAAGCACAGAGAGTCCCATACAGGATAAATACAAGGAGAAATACGCCAAGACACATATTAATCAAACTGTCAAAAATTAAATACAAAGAAAGCATATTAAAAGCAGCAAGGAAAAAACAACAAATAACACAGAAGGGAATCCCCATAAGGTTAACAGCTGATCTCTCAGCAGAAACCCTGCAAGCTAGAAGGGAGTGGCAGGACATACTGAAAGTGATGAAGGAGAAAAACCTGCAACCAAGACTACTCTACCCAGCAAGGATCTCATTCAGATTTGATGGAGAAATTAAAACCTTTACAGACAAGCAAAAGCTGAGAGAGTTCAGCACCACCAAACCAGCTTTACAACAAATGCTAAAGGAACTTCTCTAGACAAGGAACACAAGAGAAGGAAAAGACCTATAATAACGAACCCAAAACAATATAGAAAATGGGAATAGGAACATACATATCGATAATTACCTTAAATGTAAATGGACTAAATGCTCCCACCAAAAGACACAGATTGGCTGAATGGATACAAAAACAAGACCCATATATATGCTGTCTACAAGAGACCCACTTCAGACCTAGAGACACATACAGACTGAAAATAAGGGGATGGAAAAAGATATTCCATGCAAATGGAAACTAAAAGAAAGCTGGAGTAGCAATTCTCATATCAGACAAAATAGACTTTAAAATAAGGACTATTAAAAGAGACAAAGAAGGACACTACATAATGATCAAGGGATCAATCCAAGAAGAAGACAGAACAATTGTAAATTTTTATGCACCCAACACAGGAGCACCTCAATACATAAGGCAGATACTAACAGCCATAAAAGGGGAAATCGACAGTAACACATTCATAGTAGGGGACTTTAACACCCCACTTTCACCCATGGACAGATCATCCAAAATGAAAATAAATAAGGAAACACAAGCTTTAAATGATACATTAAACAAGATGGACTTAATTGATATTTATAGGACACTCCATCCAAAAACAATAGAATACACATTTTTCTCAAGTGCTCATGGAACATTCTCCAGGATAGATCATATCTTGGGTCACAAATCAAGCCTTGGTAAATTTAAGAAAGTTGAAATTGTATCAAGTATCTTTTCTGACCACAACGCCATGAGACTAGATATCAATTACAGGAAAAGATCTGTAAAAAATACAAACACATGGAGGCTAAACAATACACTACTTAATAATGAAGTGATCACTGAAGAAATCAAAGAGGAAATAAAAAAATACCTAGAAACAAATGACAATGGAGACACAACGACCCAAAACCTCTGGGATGCAGCAAAAGCAGTTCTAAGGGGGAAGTTTATAGCAATACA
>NW_021703768.1:93618257-93816955 GCF_005190385.1 Monodon monoceros
AAGAACCTAGGGGTAAGACAGGAATAAAGACGCAGACCTACTGGAGAGTGGACTTGAGGATATGGAGAGGGGGAAGGGTGAGTTTTGACAGGGAGAGAGAGAGTTATGGACATATACCCACTAACAAACGTAGTAAGGTAGATACCTAGTGGGAAGCAGCCGCATGGCACAGGGATATTAGCTCGGTGCTTTGTGACAGCCTGGAGGGGTGGGATAGGGAGAGTGGGAGGGAGGGAGACGCAAGAGGGAAGACATAAGGGAACATATGTATATGTATAACTGATTCACTGTGTTATAAAGCAGAACCTAACACACCATTGTAAAGCAATTATACCCCAATAAAGATGTTAAAAAAAAATGGATTCGAGACCTAAATTTAAAACCGGACACTATAAAACTCTTAGAGGAAAACATCGGAAGAGCACTCTTTGACATAAATCACAGCAAGATCTCTTTTGATCCACCTCCTATAGTAATGGAAATAAAAACAAAAATAAACAAATGGGAGCTAATGAAACTTCAAAGGTTTTGCACAGCAAAGGAAACCATAAACAAGAACAAAAGACAACCCTCAGAATGGGAGAAAATATTTGCAAATGAATCAATGGGCAAAGGATTAATCTCCAAAATATATAAACAACTCATGCATCTCAATATTAAAAAAACAAACAACCCAATCCAAGAATGGGCAGAAGACCTAAATGGACATTTCTCCAAGAATACATACAGGTGGCCAAGAAGCATGTGAAAAGCTGCTCAACATCACTATTTATTAGAGAAATGCAAATCAAAATTACAATGAGGTATCACCTCACACCAGTTAGTATGGGCATCATCAGAAAATCTACAAATAACAAATGCTGGAGAGTGTGTGGAGAAAAGGAACCCTTTTGCACTGTTGATGGGAATGTAAATGGATACAGCCACCATGGAGAACAGTATGGAGGTTACTTAAAAAAGTAAACATAGAATTACCATATGACCCAGCAATCCCACTACTGGCATATAGCCAGAGAAAACCATAATTCAAAAAGACACATGCACCCCAATGTTCATTGCAGCACTATTTACAATAGCCAGGTCATGGAAGCAACCTAAATGCCCATCGGCAGACAAATGGATAAAGAAGTTGTGGTCCATATATACAATGGAATATTACTCAGCCATAAAAAGGGACGAAATTGTGTCATTTGTTGAGACGTGGTTGGATCTGGAGACTGTCATACAGAGTGAAGTAAGTCAGAAAGAGAAAAACAAATATCGTATATTAATGCATGTATGTGGAACCTAGAAAAATGGTACAGGTGAACTGGTTGAAGAAATTGAGACACAGATGTAGAGAACAAACGTATGGACACCAAGGGGGGAAAGCGGCGGTGAGTGGTGGTGGTGGTGTGATGAATTGTGCGATTGGGAATGACATGTATACACTGATTTGCATAAAATTGATGACTAATAAGAACCTGCTGTATAAAAAAATAAATAAAATATAATTCAAGAATTAAAAAAAAAATTGCAGCATATTCTTATTCAAAACAAGTGCTAAATTTAATTGTATTTGAACTTAACAAAAGAAAACTGAAAGAAAATCAAATGAATTATTAAACTTCAGATTAATATCTGTTACTTCAAGAGATTTATTTCTAAAACATTTCTTTAATGTTAAGAAAAAAAATCCGTAATAGACATGTTTCTATTTTTATAAATATTTATTGACTCCCAGCTCTGAACAATGAATCGATTCCTTCTCCTCTCCTGTCCCCTTTGTGTTTTCTGTTGCTTAATTTTATTTTTTAGCATTTGTAACATTTAAAGTTTTTTTTCCCAACCATAATTCTTTCATTGTTTGTTGTATGTCTAAATGGATTCACTGCTTTCCACCAGGCTTTCTGTCGCAATTTCTTGCTTGCTCTAAATGTTATTTCTATTTTATTGTTGTTTGGCTGGTTTTCATTATGGGGCAATTTTTCAAAAAGTTCTTGTGGGAGTTGTAGTTGTCCTTGGGTGTTTTCACATTTGATTGTGTTTTCCTCTTACCTTTATAATTGAATTTTAATGTGTCTGAGTATGACACTGTTTATTTCTACTTGCTTCCCCTTAGTCGCGTAGACATGTCTCCTAATCTTCTACAGTGGTTATTGCTGTGGGGAAAACTGAGGCTGGTGTGATTTTTCAGCCTTTTTGATACTTTGCTCTCTGTGTCTGGATGCCTAAAGAATTCTTTTTTATTGTTAAAGTTTATTTCCCAGAAATCTTGATATCGATCTATTTAATTCAAAAAATATGCCAGTTTTATTTGCAGGTTTAATTCTGCCTAAATATTTAAGAATATTTTTGGCATCACTTTTGGGGTTCTTTACTTCAAAGACCTTGATTATCTTTATATTATACTGTATTTGTCTTTCCACATACCTTGTTTCTAAATCTAGTTGCTTTAGTATATATTCTTTCTTTTGCATTTATTGTGGCTTTCTCAATGTCATTAATTTGCTTCTCAGCTCTATTCATTCTGTTTTTTGCTATATAAAATTATATATCAGTAATGAGTGACAGTAGTTCATTGTATTGATTATCGATTTGTTGCATTCTTTCTGTAGTCTCCTTTTAAATTTTATTCTTTGTTTTTGAGCTCTTATTCATTGAACTAAAGGCTCCCACAATCCATTGCAAAAATATGCAAGGAATCTTGTTACATGGGTTAAGTTTTCTTCGATTCTGAGCTATTTCTCTCCCTTTTGCATGCTGTTTTTTTTCTTTCTTTTTCTTTTCTGTAGTATATGTTTCATTCAAGGTTCTGGCAGGAAACTGATGGTACCTGAAAACTGGGATTATTGAGGAAAGTTTAATAAAGAAACTGTTTACAAAGGTATAGGCAGGCTTCTGGGATGCCCAAACCAACAAAAACTAGTGCAGCATCCCTCAGCCAGCAACAGCAGGGATCCATTTCCACCCCCAAGCTTTAAGGGGTGAAGAGATGGCATAGCTCCTGGAGCCCATAGAAGACAGCTGCAGAAAAGGCCACCTGATAGAAACTGTGGCCTTTTATAGAGGGCTAAGCTTCTCCATGGTCATATGAGGTCAGATGAGAGAGAGGGAATAAATTCCCCAGCCTTACTCCTCTCCTTTCCTCTAAACTTTTGCAAGTGTCTTCCAACAGGGAGCCAAAAGGTAAACGTGATAAAAGTCAACCTTCCAAGACATAGAGGATTCAGGAGATGGGTGGAAAGGGCCTGGAGAGAAGGACAAATGGGAGATAACCAGCAGAGAATACTTGCAGAAATGCCATGCTGCTGCTTTTCCTCTTGCTTATATTTGAGTGGTTCTGTCCAGATCTTCTTATACTCTAACATAATGTGGGTTAATTCTTCTTAGCATTCATCATGCCTAATCTGAATCTGTTTTCTCTTTCCTTCCAAATCATACTTTATGAGGTGTTGCTTCCCTTTTACTTTTCTTGTGCTGGAGGCTATGGATATACATGCAGGCATATGGGGATGGGTAGAGTTTAGATACATGATCTGGATTTTGCTCTCTTCTCTGATTTCCATTAAATTTCTTATTTCAGTGCTTTCTCTACCAACAAAGGAATATTTACATTCCTGGGCTCTAACTCATTTCCCCAAGATTCTTTTCCACATCTATGATTTCAAATTCTGATATAATACTTCTGCTTTTCCTTCCTTTAGTGAGGATTTTACTATATCTAGTGAAATTTTCATTTCATTATACTCTTTTGCAATGCATTAAGCTCCTTTTTATCTTAACTTAATATCTTTGCAACTCATCCTGTTGTATTTTTGCCTTGCCTTTCACTTCTTGTGATTTTCTTTATATAGACAATAGCTTCTTGGGTCTTTGAGTGACACGTTTTCCAAAATACCTATTTCTTGTAAGAAGTAATTTTACTCATCCACTGTTCCTCTGAATGTATAGGATAATGATCCTTTCCCCTTATTCCCATAGGTCCAAAGCTTTTTTCTCACTTTGATTCAAACAAAGCAGGAAATATCTATACTCTGTCAAAAGACTGGATGTGTGGAATTCCCTTGGCTTTTCTCAGTGTCAGCTTGGCTACCGGTCAAATCCCCTTGTCAAATCTACTGTTTAGAGGAGAGATTGATGTGGACAGCATCCAGCCAAATTCCTAATGTTGAGCAGGCATTTGTCTAATATATCTTGGCTGTACTGAGGTGGGAGCTTCCCTTGCTCCCCACTCTTGGCTGTCTGAAATTTTGAACAGATGCAATCCATGCGAAGCTATAATTACAGGGCAAACCACTGCCAGGGCTTTTTCTGCCAGGGAATGTCTATGCTCAACTAGAGTACCTCTCTGTAGGGTCTGTACACCCTTGATTATACTGTGTCACAATGCCTGGTCCTAGCCCCCCATTTTTGGTGTGATGATTTATTGCCTCTCAATGGATATAGAGAAGCAACAAAGGGAGGCATCATCTGCTCACTTGAGAAACATAAATTAAGAACTGACAGACCATATTTAAAAATTGTTTTCTGAGTTAGAGTCTCTGGGTGGGGAGTCAGGTGGTGGAAGAGGAACACAAAATCTTTCTACCTTCTTTTAGACAGGTGACAAATCAGAATAGCTTTTCTCATTCTTACTCCTTCACTTTTCATAGTTAACGGAAATTCCTCAGCTTCTCCAGTGGTTTTTGTGGCAATCTGAAGTTTCATCTTTCAAAGCTCTTCACTGTGGGAAGTTTTGAGTGTACGTCACTGTGGCTAGAACGATGCCATTTTCAACCAGGAGCCATACTCTCCTGGACCCTGAAAAAAGGCAACATGCAAGAAAATTGGACATAAAGTATGCAATCATCCTTTCTTGGTTTGATGAAATGTCAAACACTTCCTACCGTCTAGACCAACTTTTCCTTGATGGTGTCACTGTCTTTGGTTGAAAGAGGAATTCCACCAGTAGTGTGTAATTTTATTTAAATTTGCTTCATATGTGAGGCTAGAGGCATTATTTACCTATGTGCATGAGCATTCTGAGTAAATTTAGTTTAGTAATAAATTATTGCTAACCAAATGAATCAGTAAAGAGAGGTATGAGAAATAACTGTGAAGTTCCTTGCTTGGCTGTTTTGTAATAATGAGATTGAACTACATGCTTAGATTCTCTGTGGTGTGACTGATAGAAGCAGTCTGTTAATTAACTGTGGGGCCTCTGTGACCTTTCATTGACCCCACTGCTAGCAGAGTCTTAATATACTAAGACCAGAGATACCAGAGTGGCTCCCCAGAGAACCATAAAGAGATTGCAGTCATCCCTCAGGATCCATGGGGGATTGATTGCAGAATCACCACAGATGCCAAAATCCGCAGATGCTCAAGTCCCTTATACAAAATGATGTGGTATTTGCATTAAGCTACATACATCTTCCCATGCAGTTTAAATCATCTCTAGATTACTTCTAATACCTAATACAATGTAAATGCTATGTAAATAGTTGCCAACGTTGGACAAATTCAAGTTTCACTTTTTGGAACTTTCTGGAATTAAAAAAAAGTTTTTGATCTGCTCCTGGTTGAATTCATGGATGTTGAACCCACGGGTACAAAGGGCCAAATGTAATTCTTTTTTTCTGGCTCTTCATACCTATAAACATACAGCTAAATTGCACCAATATTTTTTCCTTTGACAGTTAATTTATCTGTATTTCTCTGATACTAAAAATGCAAATTTTCTCTCTCTTCCTCCATATTTATGTATGTCTGTGCCCATCCCTTCCTTTTGCCCATGTAACACGTGGCTAATCCCCTCATTTCGTTCAAATCATACTTTTTCAATTATCTGTACTTTGACAATGCGATGAAAAAAGTATAACCCAATCTCCAGTCTTGACTCTCTCAATCCCCGTTACCTCTCCCCACCAAGTGCTCTATCTTTTAATTTATGGTATTTGTCACTTTCTAACAAACCTTAATTTATATATTTATTGTGTTCTTTGTTATGTTATATCCCCCCCTTTCTATCAGTCTTGCTAGGACATTAGCTTCATAAAGGAAGGCTTCTGTGTTTTCTTCATGGATATATCCCAAGGATCTAGAACAGTGCCTAGCATATAGTAGATGCCCAGTAAATGTTTTTTGAAGGTATGAATGGATGAGTAAGTTAATGATATTTCCCTTCTCTTTTCTATGTCCTTTTCTCAGTCTGTACTTTAGAGCCTTGTCTCCTGTGGAATTTTGCTTATTATTTTCCCCCCATAATGTTTACCTATTGTGATTCCCTCTTCTTTGGACCCTAAAAGCATGATTAAGTCTCCCTCATTCAAAAAAAAATTGCATACCAAGCCTGCCTCGATCTTTAATGTCCTCTTTCTCCTTCCTGACATCACAAGACTTCTGGAAAGGGTGTATCTATTTTTAACGTGTTTTAACGTCACTCCTCCATTCACTGCTTTGCCCTCTGACTTCTCTCTTGGCTACAGAACTGAAATGGCTAATGTAAACCATCAATTGTCATCTTTTAGTCCTCATCTTATTTCATCTCTTTGTGGGCTTTGGTGGTGGTAACTAATCCCCCCATCTTGAAGGTTTGTCCCCATTGGTTTCTAATATTGTTTTGGTTTTCTTCTTGTCCACCAAGCACATTTTTTCTAGCTCTGCTGTATCAGCTTCTCCATCTTCCCCTTGAGTTGTGTCCTCCAGAATTTAGGACTACTCCTTCTTCTTTCTTTACATACTCTCTAGCCAGTTTCATCCACCCTGGTGTTAATTACTATGATATCACCAATCACCACATCCCCCACTCCGAGCTTCACATTTGTTTTGCCAAATTACTATTGAGTATTTTCAACTCAATGCTCAAAACCACTTCAGGAAGGCACACCTAAAATGGATCTCATTAGTTTTCCAATCTCTACATTTCCTAAACTTCATCCTTCTGCTTTCATTACCTTAGCTAATGACAATCCCATTCACATATTTTCCCAAGCAAGAAACATCAGGGTCATTAGTGACTCCTCCCTTATACCTAAATTATTCATCCAATTTTTGTCACCTCTAACAGAAACTCATCTACACAGTTAGTTCCTTTATCTCCATTCCAACTTTCATATGCATTGGTTCCCTATCATTTCTATCTGGATTATTGAAGTATTCCTTTAATTGATCTTGGTTTCAGTTTCTTATTATCTGCTCCTAATTCAACCCAACTAAAATCTTCAAAAACAACTACTATTCCAATAAACACTTATTAAGCACCTACTTCAGTCCCATCAGAAAGAAAGAATGGTCCCTGCCCTTAGATGACCATGTGTTTACAAGAGGCCCTTGTAATAAACAGAATGCAATGTGGTTGAGTGAATAAATACAATACTAAAGATATGAACAAAATGAAATGAGGTGGATTGTCTCAGGGTCACATGCATCTGTCAGAACAGAGGCCTCCGTCTCCAGATTCCTAATGCAGTGCACTGTCCACTGTGGCAGTGTCGTCACTTCCTGCACACCAGCTACAGTGTAGAGGACATTTCCCTTTTATTTTGGTGATGACGGAAGTTGTTTATTGAATGGGAATTTATTTGTCTCTGGTGGTTGTGGATAATAAAGTTCAGACTAGGGTGGTAGTGATAAGTGATCAGTATTTTGAAGGTAAAGCCGATAGGTTTTGCTAATTAGTTGCATATTAAAATATGAGAGAAAGAATGGAATGAAAGATGATACTAATGTTGGACCTGACTCCAACAAGAAGGACAGAGTTGTTATTGACTGAGATGGAGAAGATCACAGGAAAAACAAGTTGGGCAGCAAGGTGGGGATGGGGTTGGAATCAAGAATTCAGTTTATGATATGTAAAGTCTGAGACATCTATTGGCCATCCAAGTTGGAGATGTTGAGTAGGCAATTAGATATCACAGATTGAGGTTCAGTGAAGAGATCAGGGCTTGATATATAAGTTCATGATTATTAATTGTATTGTTGATATTCAAAACTTTAGGAATAGATGGGATCACCTAGGAAGGGAATGTAGAAAGAGAATCGTTCTGAGGAATTATGCTCGGGGACTTCAGTCTTTAGAGATCCAGGAGGTCAGGAGAATCCAGTAAAGGAGACAGAGAAGGAACAGCTATTGAGGAAAAGGAGACCTAGGAGAGTGTGGCATACCAAAGGGCAAGAGAATAAGGTGTTTTAAGGAAAAGGCAGTGATCAGATGTGACAACTGCTATTGGTAGTTCACGTAGTTTGAGAAGTGTGAATCGACTACTAGATTTAGCAACTGGAAAGTCATTAGTGACTTAACAAGAGCAGTTTCAGTGGAGGATTGGAGGGATAAAGCATAATTGGAGTAGGTTCTAGAGAGACTGAATGGAAAGACTATAAACAACTCTCTCAAGGACTTAGTTATAAAAAGTATTTAAGAGCTGGAGCAGTAGCTGAAGGGATACAGAGATTGGAAGAGAAAAGGAATGAGGCAGGCAAGAAAGGGGACAACTGGAAGAAACATGTTCTTGAGCTGGCACATGGAAACGGGATCCAGTGCCCAAGAGGAGGAGCTGACTTGAATAGGAGTCCAGAAACCTGGAAGACCTGGTGATTGAAATGATATGAAGTTGTAAAGTCAGACCTTATCACAAAGGGCTTTGAATGATATTTTTTTTTAAGTTTTGAGTTTATCATATAGGACATAGGGAACCACTGTATATTTTGAGCAGGAGAAACATATGATTGGAGAAAGACATGGTTTGAACAATGAACTGCTCTCAGGCTAGAAACTTTAGAAATGAGCAACTCACACTGCTAATCTCTTCTTCCAAGTGACTCTTCTCCAGATTCAGCCTTGTTTTATTCATTCTACTATAGGTAGAACATTTCTCATTTGCTTTGCTTTGTTTTTGTATTTTGTCCTGAGTTTATAGTTGTTAATCTGCAAAGATAAGGTTCAGGATGCACTACATGGCTATACTGGAAGCAAAAGTTGAGTCTTATATGTTCTTGGCAAAATATTCCAGTTGTATGAATGATTCCATCGAAAGCACAATTAGATCCTTTGGCATCTTTTGTGGGCTGCCTTCAGATGTTGATGGCCCTCCCAAGTTGGAGTGCTTTAATTAGAACATATTATCATGGTGGTATTACACTTCCCAATCAGATGACATTATTAATTTCACTGCACTCTTACGAGTAGATTGGACATTGAAAGGAAGGACTCAGGTACTGCCAATAAATTTTGTTCTAAGTCATCTGGTCTAAGGTAGACCTTGGCTCTGATACTTGATTACATGACTTTAAAGTTCCACAGCACTTGATGTTTCCTTTGCTAATTTGACAAGGTCACTTTGTGCACACACATTAGATGACCAGTGATTCTCCAATGCATATAACATTGCTTCAATTCTGTTTCTTGGTTTCTCTCCATAATGACTATAGATATAAGCCACATAGACAGCTAAATGATCAAAGCATCATTCCTGAAAAAATTAGTTTATATTTACTCAGCTTGTTCAATCAGTGTTAAATCAAACTAAGTCATGACACAGAAAATGAAACCTGGATCATACCAAGCCACTAATTCATTCAAGGCAAAGCTATTTAAGTCCCTCTTTAAATGGGAGAGTAATTTTTGATGTTAGATACTCAAGTAATGGCTTGAAAATCATGTTGGTCAGTATAAAATCTTCTAAGCTTCCTGCATGTTTAACATAGCATGAATACAAAGCATCAAGTCTGTGTGGGTTTTGAGAATAATAGACTAGACTTTCCAGAATGTGGTGAGTAGAAAATTAAATAATTATTAACCAAGAACTCAAGGGAAAGATAAAAATGATAGGCTCCTTATTAGATAGGACTTAATTCGACAATACGGAGGGCTTGAAAGCTTTATCATAATATATTAGGAAGTCAACAGTGTGGCTGAAACACCAATCAAACCTCAGCTCCACAGTTCAGGACAAATAGACCCTTTATTGGCATTATCAGCTGAGCACTGTAGTGTGCTTGTCCATGGTTCATAACAGGGAACATAATGGAAAGTGTGTCCTTCTGTGGAAATTGACTCATTAGTGATTCATTCAAAAAAGTGTATGTGTTAGTGTGCTAAGATGAGTAAGACATGATCTGTGGCATTAAAGAACTTGAGATTTAGTTGGAAGTGACAAAATATTAACAAAATGTGCCATCAATTGTCATAAGTAGCTCCATAGCAATGTGCACAGGCTACAGTGGGTTATTAAGGAAGGGGTCAATGTACCTGGAGGGGCTTTAGGAAGGTCAGAGGATCAGGATGTAATATGACAGCTGAGATGAATAACTGTTTATCAGGCATAAATGGCAAGAGAGGGCTTTACAGGCATAAGGAGCCATTAGAACAAATCCAGGATGACTTCTCTGAGGACATGTCAGTAGTTTGGGATGATGGAATATTGGGAGCAAAACATGAGACTAGAGGGTATATCAAGTGACATTACTTAAGCCGTGGAGAAGCAGACTGGAATCAGAAGGACACCATAGGACAGGCACTGCGGTGGATGAGAGTAGGGACTTTGGAGTAACTGGGGCCCTGACTCTGCCACTTCAACCATGTGTGAACTCGGTCTACTTACTTAGCTTGCTTAAGCTTTAATTTCACAATCCAGCAGAGATATGGTGTGGCCCCATGAGCCCTCTAATCTCATGTCATCTAACTCTTCCTCATTCACTAGGCTCTAACTATATCAGATCTCTTTAATGACCTCCAAAGAATGAAACTTACTCCTGTATCCAAGTCTTTGCTCTTGTTGTTCCTCAGCCTCTATGCTCTTTATCCAGCTTTTTGGGGTGCTGGCTCCTACTCATCATTGAGCGTCCAGTGCAAACGTCCTCTCCCAAGAAGAACTTTTTTTGTCTATTGTCTCTAAGTAGTGACAAAGTAGTGTCTCCCACCCTCCATCCCACACAATCTTTGTCTCATAACTTATTTCCTTCTTGATTCTTATCATCATCAGAAATTATCTTGATTTATGATGTACTTGTGTATTATTTATTTCATGCCACTGGAATATAAGCTTCAGAACTGTATATCTCCACATATTTATTTTTCTGGGGATAGCTTCCATAACTTTCATTTGAATCTTAAGGTAGTAGGTATTACTAACATAACACAGAAATCACTGATATAAATCCTGATAATTCACTCCTTTTATCCAAATAAATTCCTAATGACTCAAACATTTAGATATTTTAGAAAATAAAACCATAAAGACTTTAAAATTGCACTGTCCAACATGGTAGCCACCAGTCACTTGTAGCTATTTACACTAAAATTAAAGTTAATTAAAATTAAATAAAGTGAAAATTCAAGTCCTATGTTTTACTAACTGCATTTCAAGTGCCCCACCCTTTGGAGCTAGTGGCTACCATATTGGATAGTGTAGATGTAGAACATTTATACCACTGAGAAAGTTCTATAAGGCAGCTGGGTGGATTTACTTATAATCTTATAGAAAAAGCCTTTCAAAGCAGGTTATAAAACCTAGAAAGGGAGAACTTTGATAAGTTTAATTATATGAAAATTAGGAAGTTCCACATAGCCAATGGTATAAACAAAGTAAAACAAAATAACAAAAATGGAAAATATTTGCAACTTTAATGACAGATAAAAAGGTAATTTCCTTAGGTTTATAAAAAATTGACATAATTCAATAACTAAAAGAAAAACAACTTGATTGAAAATGTTAAAGAAAATAAACTCAAATGTCAAAAGCATGTGGAAAGATGTTTAACCTCACTCATTAAAAATATATGTCTAAACAATAGTGACATCCCTTTTGAAATCTATTGAATTGGCAAAAATGAATAGGTTTGATAGTAGTGAAGGTATGGCAACTTGCCCTATTAATCAAATAAATTACGTATTTTCCTGAATAAAATAGAGGTCCTAAAGGAAAGGATGAAAAGCAAAGAATTAGAATATACTAACTGTTTTGGTCAGTTTGAGCTACTTTAATAAAAATACCATAGACTGGAAGCTTAAACAACAAATATTTATTTCTAACATTTCTCGAGGCTGGGAAGTCCAAGATGAAGGCACCAGCAGATCCATTGTGTAATGAGGGCCTGCTTTCTGGCATATAGATGACTGGGCTCCACCTTCATGACATAATTATCTCCCAAAGTCCCTACCCTCTAATACCATCAACTTGGGGCTTAGAATTTCAATGTGAGTTTGGAGGGGACTCAAGCATTCAGTTCATAACATGACTGTTGTTTGCTATCCTTTTGAAAAATTTGCCCAATAAGCATTATGTTATATATATATGCTTCTGTACCTTATTTCTTTCATTTTATGTTATATTTTTGAGAATTTTTTATATCATCCCATAAATAGCTAGTTCGTTTTTATGGCGGTGTGGTATATTATTGTGTGCACATGCATTAATATATTTAACTGTTAGTTGTAGACATTCATCTTCTTTTGAAACTCCTGGAGTGGATCATGGTTGGTCTACATCAATCATGGTGGTTCCATCCCTGCTTACACTTCCCCAACCCTGACACTCCCTCTAGCTCCCCTAGCCCCAGCATTTGCTTCCGGAGTTGGCATGTGACCCTGCCAATCAGACATGAGAGAGAGTTAGCAGGAGGGCTTCTGGAAAATGTTTGCCTCTGTGATTAAAAGAGACACTAATAGGAAATTGTCCCTCTACCACTGGATGTGATAACTTTTAACTTTGATAGCCATCTCGGGTCCATGAAACAGGCTAGCCTAAGAACCAAGCTTATGTGCTAATGATGACAGGGCAGAAATAAGGAAAAGTCCTGGGTCCTGGATGATGCTAATGAGCACTTAATTAATTAGTCCCAGAGCTAACCCATCTCCATACTTCTTGTTGGATGAGATAGTAAGATATTCCTATTTTTTAAGCCAATTGAATTAGAATTTTCTGCTACTTGTAGCCAAAAGAATATATGTAACTTAAAAAAATTTTTTTATATTGAAATCATTGTAGGCTCACAGGAGGTTGCAAAAATACTGTAGAAAGACCTGCCTACCTTTCATCTAGCATCGCCAAAAAGTAATATCTTGTCTAACCATAGTACAATATCACAACCACAAAATTGACATTGTTGTAATACTACAGATCTTATTCAGTTTGCACTGTTTTTACATACCTTCCTCTGTGTCTGTGTGTGATTCTATGCAATTTTATCCCATATATAGAGTTGTGTAGCTACCACCACAATTAAGAATTGTTCCATCAGCTCAAAGGAACTCCTTTCTGCTATCCTATTCCCCAGCTACTCTGACAACCACTAATAAGTTGTTAGCCTAGAGTTTTATAATTTTGAAGGTGTTATTTAAATGGAATTACTTTTGAGGCTAATTTTTACTAAGTATAAGGCCCTCCCTTGAGAACAATTCTGTTTGTTGTATATATAAATAGTTTGTTCTTTTTTATTGATGAGTATGTTCCATTATATGGATGTACCAGAATTTGCTTAACCATTCACCCAAGGACATTTGGGTTGTTTGCAATTTTTGGTTTTATAAATAAAGCTTCCATGAACATTTACACACAGGTTTTGGTGTGTGTGTGTGTTAATACAAGTTTCCATTTGTTTGGGTTAAATGCCCAAGAGTGTGACTTCTGGGTCATATAGTTAAATATATAGGAATGCAAGGACCTATATAGTTAAATATAGGTCATATTTAAATTTATAAGAAACCACCAAACAATTTTCCAGAGTGGCTGTACCATTTTATATTCTGACCAGCAATGTGTGAGAGTTTCGGTTTCTCTGTAGTCACCAGCATTCAGTTATACTACATTTTTTAAAGCTCTTCTAATAAGTTTATTAGAAAACTCTTCTAAGAAGTGTGGTGATGTCTCATTGAAATATCTCATTTTCAAAGGATATATAGAAATTAACAACAATGGTTATATTGAGGGAAACAGTTTGGAAACAAAAGGAAGAGTAGACATTTTACTTGTAACTTTCTGTTTTGTTTGTATTTCTTAGGTGCATATATTGATATGTTACATTTAATAGATCACCAGGATTATGGGTCATTGTTTTCTTTTTATCTTTATATTTGTTTTCAAATCCATAATAAATGTTTAACAATTCTGATATTATTTCAAATTGGAAGTAAATGTCTACATACCTGTCTCTGTATTGTCATCAGAATTAATGTCAAGGAAACGCTGCAGGCATCTAATAATATTGGCTGTCCTGGTTTTACATTTCACTGCCTTAACACTCATTTACCCAAACTGAATATAATCATTTCCTTGTGTCTACAAATTTGCCAGACTACATCCTGTGCTAGACATGACTCCATTTGTCTTCTGAAGTCACACAAAGCAGAATATATTTTCTTGTTAAATTCCATGCTTAATAGCATTTTGGAATTTAATTGCTTCTCTTTTGTGCAACTAAAAGAGAATGTAAAAAACATAAAATCACACATTGCCTTCCTCAAAGTCCATTTCCCGCACAACACTATATTTACTTTCAATTTGATCATTTTAAGAGGAATGTTTATACTTCATTGGCTTTTTGAGTAAGGTCACATAGATGTGTAGACACTGCTTATTTGCTGTCTGAATAATGAATCTCAGGAAGGCCTGCAAACCCTCTGCATTCATCAGAGACAGAAAAAATTGCCTAATCAAGTACATGAAAGGAACAGAATAGAATGAAGTAGGACATGACCTGGCAGGGAAAGTGAGTTATGCTGGGCAGAATCATTTCAGCTACCTTCAAGGTCATCTCCTTTTGACCTGAATGATTCATTGTGTGTTAAACCATTCTGATTGTTCACATGCGTCAATGCCCTTCAGCCAAAGGCCAGCAGGAACACAACTGTGATGAAATGAGTTGAGTTCATTACCCATAGTGACAATGGAGAGCACACACCATGGAGAACTATTGGTGTCTTAGTAAGAGGATGTTATAGGGTTTGGGAGAGGGTCTGAGAAAGCTGGGCTTTTCTCTAAGCTGGCTGTCAGAAAGCAGGGGCAATTCTATGATTGGGTATCTAAATCTTATCTATAGAAAGGGGGGAATGGAATGAGCATAGAGATCTATCTGGTAAGATAGCCATCACTCATCTTAACCAAGAAACAGGGGTGTTTGGCATTTTGTGGGTGGCACAGTGACCTTGATTTTTGTCTCTGCTTAGAAAAAATTATATAATGACCTAGTTTTATCTCATTTAATCCATAGTCTCAGAGTAATCTTGTCTGAGGTTAGTATACTCTGAGATTGTTAATGTTCAATAAAAGAATAATATGGACTTGCTGTGGGTACCAGACCAGCTTCTGAATGTCTCTGGTTGCTCCTTTGCTTTCTTTCTCACATGATTGAAAACATTGAAGCACCCATACCATAGTTTGCTATATGGACCATAGCTTGGTGTATGTTATACTCATGTGGTTTTGAATGTATTTCATTTATATGCCATAGCTTTTTGACCTGGTTTTCAGATACGTTGTCATTATTCCAAGGTTAAATGCAAACATAAAATGCACAGCTTTCTCATCAACCTGGAGTCAGTTTCTAGGGTCTGTCTGATGCAGCCTTCTGCCTCCAGGCTAAGCTATCCATGATGATTGTGAAAAATTGATGTCTTTTCTGCTTTTAATGATCTAACTGAAAGGAAGAAAATTCCACTGTTGCCCTCAGAAGTCCATAGCCTTCACTCTGACCCTTTGAAAATGGTTTTCTACTTCATCCTCCACAGAGACGCTCTCCCGCCTGTGTAACTGAACTCATTTCCTGAAGTAGGCTTTAGAATTGAGGACTCAAAACCAGGCAGAATTTGAACTGAATCTGGCCATCTAACCTGTTTTATTTTGTATGCATTATGTTTTACAAAGAGGAGAAATTTCATATAAAATTCGTCTTTTCACCTGCCTTGATGAATCAGAATATTTGGTCACACTGGGCAACAGACTAGTTGAAGCTGAGTAGCAACTGTTCCTTTAGATTATCCAAAGATTGCCATGGGCCCCACCACAGCCTACTGCGCTACTGCCGTATACCACTCATCGTGTTTCCTGCCCGGCCTCATAACACTTGAGGTGTCACCCCTGGCATAGACACCTTTTCTCTGCTGCTTGTATGTATTTCTCAAATCAGGCTATGGATTATAAAGTGGTCTATGGGGTATATTCAATGTCATTCAATAAACATAATAGACCTTGCTAGAGTGTGAATTTGTGTTTTAAGTTTTAGAAAACACATTATTTTTATACTAAATGCAATATAGATATATTATGGAATGCAATGGGGAATGGATTTAAAGATAGATCTAGAAATTTTAAAAAATCCTCCTTCAGACAGCTGCCTCAAGCTATGCCCCAGACCAGCCCATGAGGTGGTTAAGGAGAAATGTGTACCTTCATCTTTGCCATTGGAGTCACTTTGGCAGAAAAGTTATAGAAAAGCAGTACTAATATAATCATTTCAAGTTTATATTTTCCTGTTTTTGCAGACTTTCAGAATGTCATGGAGTTTTTGAAATGGAAGGAAATTTAGATGTTAGCTAATGTTTAATTAACTAGTTTTTTGGGGGTATGAAATGTATCAATATATAAAGCCACTCTGGGCAGAGACAGAACCCAGATAACCAGATTTCCAGTTCTTGTTCTATGTGAAATATATAATTGCTGAACATAATAGCAAGTTATAGCTAAATTATGTAGTATTACTATTTCTTTGGTTTGATAATTCTACTTGTTGCTTATAGAATAGCAGATAGAAAACTTATTTCTCAGAGAAATTTGAAAGTCTTCCCTGATGTAGTATGAAAATAGTTTCTAATGATGTTTAAGGTAAATGATCTCAAGTAAGACTCAAATGAAATTTGCTGGTTACACTAGGTTTTATAGATTGGCACCTATAGACAGTTTTAACTCTAAATTTGCAATGATTTGAAGCACAATAGTTGTGGGAGATAGAGAAAGAAAAAATATTACAACACAAATGAATCTGATTTTTCAAATGTGACTTGTAATATTTTCCTCATCTTTGACAATATAATGAAAATGGCATATTTACAGATCAAATGTCATGCTTCTGATTTAATGTATTTGTTTTTCCCTTTTTAATAGTCTCTCTTTTTTTGCTTTTTTTTTGAAGTATAGCTTACATATAATACTATATTAGTTTCAGGTGTACAACAGTGATTCGACATTTATATACATTGCAAATGACCACCACAATAAGTGTAGTAGTCATCTGTCACCATGCAAAGTTATTGGAATATTATTGACTATATTGCTTTAGTGCACATTACATCCCATGACTTATTTATTTAATAACTGTAGGTTTATACCTCTTATTCTCTTTGACCTATTTCACCCAAGCCCCCAGGCTGCCTCCCTCCAGCAACCACCAGTTTGTTCTATGAGTCTGTTTCTGTTCTGTTCGTTTGCTTGTTTTTTAGATTTCACGTATAAGTGAGATCATGTGGTATTTGTCTTTCTTTGTCTGACTTATTTCACTTAGCATAATACCCTCTAGGTCCATCCATGCTGTTGCTATTGGCAAGATAGATTTCGTTGTTTTTTATGACTGAGTAAATATTCCATTGTATATATAACCACATATTCTTTATCCATTCATCCATTCATGGACACTTAGGTTGCTTCTGTATCTTGGCTATTGTAAATAATACTGCAGTGAACTTGAGGGTGCATATATCTTTTCTAATTAGTGTTTTTGTTTTCTTTGGATACCCAGAAACAGAACTGCTGGATCTATGGTAGTTCCATTTTTAACTCATTGAGGATCCTCCATAGTGTTTTCCATAGTGGCTGCACCAATTTACATTCCCACCAACAGTGTATATGTGGGTTCCCTTTTCTCCACGTCCTTGCTAACACTTGTTATTTTCTTATCTTTTTGATAATAGCAGTTCTGACAGACGTGAGGAGACATCTCATTGTGGTTTTGATTTGCATTTACCTGATGATTAGTGATGTTGAGCATCTTTTCATGTGTTGGCCATCTGTATGTCTTCATTGGAAAAATACCTACACAGTCCCTGCCATTTTTAAATTGGACTGTTTATTTTTTTGTATTGAGTTGCATGAGTTCTTAACCCCTCATATGATATATCATTTGCAAATATATTCTCCCATTCAGCTGGTTGCTTTTTATCTTGTTGATGGTTTCTTTCATTGTGCAAAGCTTTTTTAGTTTGGTGTAGTTCCATTTATTATTTTTTCTTTTGTTTCCCTGGCCTGTGGAGAGAGCCAAAAAAATATTGCTAAGACTGATGTCAACAAGCACACTACCTATGTTTTCTTATAGGAGTTTTATGGTTTCAGCTCTTATATTTAAATCTTTAATCCATTTTGAGCTAATTTTTTTTCTTTTTTCTTTGTAGTACGCAGGCCTGTAACTGTTGTGGCCTCTCCCGTTGCAGAGCACAGGCTCCGGACGCGCAGGCTCAGCGGCCACGGCTCACAGGCCCAGCCGCTCCGCGGCATGTGGGATCCTCCCGGACCGGGGCACAAACCCGTGTCCCCTGCATTGGCAGGTGGACTCTCAACCACTGCACCACCAGGGAAGCCCTTGAGCTAAATTTTGTATATGGTCCAATTTTATTCTTTTGCATTTTGCTGCCCAGTTTTCCCAACACCATTCATTGAAGAGACTGTCTTTTTTCTACTGTATATCCTTGGCTCCTTTGTTGTAAATTAATTGACCAAATAAGTATGCATTCATTTCTAGGCTCTCTATTCTGTTCCTTTGATCTATGAGTCTGTTTTTATGCCAGTAGCATGGAGTTTTGATTACTATAGCTTTATAGTATAATTTGAAATCAGGGCATATGATACTTCCAGCTTTCTTCTTCTTTCTTAAGATTGCTTTGCCTATCTGGGATCTTTTGTGTTTCCAATCAAATTTTAGGATTATTTGTTCCAGTTTTGTGAAAAATGCCATTGGTATTTTAATAGGGATTGTATTGACTCTGTACATTGCCTTTGAGAGTACAGTCATTTTTAACAATATTAATTCTTCTAATCCATAAACATGGTGTATCTGTCCATCTCTTTGTGTTGTCTTCAGTGTCTTTCATCTGTCTTATCATTTTATGAGTATAGATCTTTTATCTTCTTAGTTAGATTTATTCCTAGATATTTTATTCTTTTTGATGCAGATGTAAATGGGATCATTTTCTTAATTTCTCTTTCTGGTAGTTTATTATTAGTGTATAGAAATGCAACACATTTTTGTATACTGATTTTGTACCCTGCAACTTTACTGAATTCATTTATTAGTTCTAATAGTTTTCTTTTTTGGTTGAGTTTTTAGGGTTTTCTATATATAGTATCATGTCATCTGCAAGTAGTGAGTTTTACTTCTTCCTTTCCAATTTGGTTGCTTGTTATCTCTTTTTCTTGTCTGATTGCTGTGGCTAGGACTTCCAATACTATGTTGAATAAGAGTGATGAGAGTGGGCGTCCTTATCTTGTTCCTGATCTTAGATGAAAAGCTTTCTGCTTTTCACCATTGAATATTATGTTAGTTATGGGCTTGTAATATATGGCCTTTATTATGTTGAGGTGTGTTTCTGCTATATCCACTTTGTTGAGAGTTTTGATCATAAATGGATATTGAATTTTTTCAAATGCGTTTCCTTTATCATTGATATGATCATATGATTGTTATCCTTCTTGTTTTCTTAATGTGGAGTATCACATTGATTGATTTGCAGATGGTGAACCATCCTTGCATTCCTGAGATGAATCCCACTTGTTCATGGTGTATGATCCTTTTAATGTATTGTTGAATTTGATTGTTAATAATTTGTTGAGGATTTTTACATATATGTTCATCAGGGATATTAGACTGAAAATTTCTTTTTTTGTAGTGTTTTTGTCTGCTTTTAGTATCAGGATAATGCTGGCCTCCTAGAATGAGTTTGGAAGCATTCCTTTTTCTTCAACTTTTTGGACAAGTTTGAGAAGGATAGGTATTAGCTCTTCTTTAAATGTTTGGTAGAATTTACATGTCAAATGTTGTTTGTTGGGAGTTGGTCTTTATTACTGATTCAACTTCATTACTATTGATTCATGTGTTCAGATTTTCTGCCTCTTCCTGATTTAGTTGTTGAAGGTTGTTTCTAGGAATTTATACAGTCCTTCTAGGTTGTCCAATTTGTTGATATATAATTGTTTGTCATAATCTCTTATGATCCTTTGTATTTCTGTGGGGTCAGTTGTAATTTCTCCTCTTTCATTTCTGATTTTATTTATTTGGACCTTTTTCTTTTTTTCTTGATGAGTCTGGCCAAAGGTATATCAATTTTGTTTATCTTTGTAAAGGACCAGCTCTCAGTTTTATTAATTTTTTTAGTCTCTGTTTTTTTAGTCTCTATTATATTTATTTCTGCTTTCATCTTTATTATTTTCTTCCTTCTACTCTTTTTGGGCTTTATTTGTTTTTCTTTAAGTTGTTCCTTTAGGTGTAAGGTTAGTTGTTTAACTGAGATTTTTCTTGTTTTCTGAGTTAGGCCTGTATTGCTATAAACTTCCTCTTAGATTTATTTTTGCTGGATCCCGTAGATTTTGAAACATTGTGTTTCCATTTTCTTTCATTTCAGGTGTTTTCTTATTTCCTCTTTGATTTCTTCAGTGACCCATTGGTTGTTTAAAAGTATATTGTTTAACCTTCATGTATTTGTGTTTTTCCAGTTTTCTTCATGTAATTGATTTCTAGTTTCATACTGTTTTAATCAGAAAATATGATTGATATTATTTTAATCTTCTTAAATTTATTGCAACTTGTTTTGTGACCTAACATGCCATCTATCCTGGGGAATGTTCCATGTGTACTTGAAAAAATGTGTATTCTTCTGTTTTGGGGTGGAATGTTCTGTATATGGTTCACCCTTGAACAACAGGTGTTAAAGGCACCAGCCCTCTTGTATAACTTTGCAATCCCCTTGCCATATCTTCATTTCCACATCCACAGATTCAACCAACCACAGATTGTGTAGTACTGTAGTATTTATGTAGTGAAATAAATCCAAAGAGAAGTGGACCCATACAGTTCAAACACATGTTCTTCAAGGGTCAGTGGTATATCTGTTAAGTCCATCAGGCTTAATGTGTCATTTAAGGCCAATATTTCTTTACTGATTTTCTGTCTGGATGATCTATCCATTGATATAGTAGGATATTAAAGTCCCTTACTATTCAATATTATTGTATTACTGTCAATTTCTCCCTTTATGTCTGCTAATATTTACTTTGTGTATTTGGGAGCTCTTATGTTGGGTGCATAGATATTTACAGTAAGTCCCCTACATATGAACCTTCAAGTTGTGAACTTTCAAAGATGCGAACGTGCATTTGCATGTCCAATCACTTAAGTTAGTTCACAAGTCTGGCGTACATTGTCACGTGCATGCATCCTCTACAAGTGGTTGTGCTTTTGTGTACTTTACAGTACTGTATAGAGTACAGTAGTACAGTATTTTTCTTTCAAGCCCAGGATGTCCAGAAGCAAGCATAAAAGCAGCGGTGATGTAGCTGGTACTGCTAAGAAGTGCCAGCTCTTGTACTGTACTACTGTACTTTTCAAGGTACTGTACTGTAAGATTAAAAATGTTTTCTTTATTTTTTGTGTTTGTTTTTTATGTATTATTTGTGTGAAAAGTATTATAAACCTATTACAGTACAATACTATATAGCCAATTGTGTTAGTTGGGTACCTAGGCTAACTTCGTTGGACTTACGAACAAATTGGACTTACAAATGCGCTCTTGGAACAGAACTCGTTCATATGTAGGGGACTTATGGTACAAGTTTTATATCCTCTTATTGTATTGATCCCTTTATCATTATGTGATGCCTTTGTCTTTTCTTACAGTCTTTGTTTTAAAGTCTATTTTGTCTGATATAAGTATTCCTATCCAGCTTTTTCATTTTCATTTGCGTGGAATTTTTTTTTCATCCTTTCACTCTCAGTCTGTGTGTAGCTTTAGATCAGAAGTGAGTCTCTTGTAGGCAGCATATATATGGGTCTTTTTTTTTTAATCCATTCAGATACCTTATGTCTTTTGATTAGAGCATTTAGTCCATTTATATTTAAAGTAATTATTGCTAGGCATGCACTTATTGCCATTTTGTTGTTTTCTTGTTGTTTTTATAGTTCTTTTCTGCTCCTTTTTTCTTCTCTCTTACCATAAGGTTTATATAGAATAACATATGTGTATACCAGTCTATTTAAGTTGATGATCACTTAAGTTTGAGCTCATTGTAAAAGCACTGTAGTTTTACTACCCCCTGCTATGTTTTATGTTTTTGAGGTCATATTTTTACTTTGTGTATTGCTTGACTAATTATTTTAGATATAGATGATTTTACTACTATCTTCACTATATGTTTGCCTTTACCAGTGAGATTTTTTTCTTTCACAATTTTCTTGCTTCTAGTTATGGCCTTTTCTTTTCCATTTAAAGAAGTGCCATTAACATATCTTGTAAGACCGGTTCATTAGTGATGAACTCCTTTAACTTTTGCTTGTCTGGGAAATTCTCTTCTTCAATTGTGAATGATAGCTTTGTTGGGTGTAGTATTCTTAGTTGTAAGGGTTTATTTCATTTAGCACTTTGAATATTGTGACAGTCCTTCTTGGCCTATAAAGTTTCTGCTGAAAAATCAGCTGATAGTCTTATGGGGGTTCCCTTGTATGTAACTAGCTATTTTTCTCTTGTTGCTTTTAAGATTCTTTCTTTATCTTCAACTTTTGAAATATTAATTTAAATGTGTCTTGGTATGGGTCCTTGTGGTTTCCCCTTGTTTGGAACTCTCTTTGGTTCCTGGACCTGGATGTCTGTTTCCTTCACCAGGAAATTTTCAGCTTTCATTTCTTCAAGTAGGTTTTCTGTCCCTTTTTCTCATTCTTCTCCTTCTAGGACCCCTATATTGTGAATGTTATGTTGGCCCAGAGGTCCCTTAAACTACCCTCATTTTTAAAAAATTCTTTTTTCTTTTTTTTTCTTCCAGTTAGGTGATTTCTACAACCCTTTCTTCTAGATCACTGATCCTTTCTTCTGCATCTCTAATCTGCTATTCATGCCCTCTAGTATATTTTTCATTTCAGTAATTATATTCCTCAGTTCTGATTGGTTCTTTTTTATATTTTCTATCTCTTTGTTGAAGTTCTCACTGAGTTCATCCATTCTTTTCCCAAATTTGGTAAGCATCATTATGACTATTACTTAGAACTCTTTTTCTGGTAATCTCTAGTTCATTTAGTTCTTTTTCTGAGGTTTCATCTTATTCTTTTGTTAAATGGTATTCCTTTGTTTCCTCATTTTGTCTAACTCTCTGTTTTTGTTTCTATGTATTAGGTACATCAGCTACATCTCCAGGTTTTGAAAGAATGGCCTTATGTAGTTGGTGTCTAGTGGGGTCCAATGGTGCAATCCCCCCTCATTATTAAAGCCAGGTCTTCAGGTGTATACTCTGTGTAGGCTGCATGCACACACCTGTTATGGTTGGGCCATGATTGCTGCTGCTAGACAGGATTGGCCCCCAGGTTGGCTGGCTTTGAAGCTTGCATGCAACTGCTGTGGATGTCCTGGTGGGCACTCGTCCTCAGCCTGACTATCTATGAGGTCTGGCCAAGACTACTATAGATCCACTGATGCACAAGGCTGTCTGTCGCTCAGTGTGACTGGCTGTGAGGTCTGGCTGCAACTGTTGTAGGTGAGCTGGTGTGCAAGGCTGGACCCTAGGAGTGGAAGCCGTTTTGGAGGGGGTGCTGGTGCTGGCCAGGGCCACCTGCTGGATGGGGCAGAGCAGGGTTTGGAGCATCACTGGTGCTTGCTGAGATGGCCTGCTGGGTGGGGCTGGGTGGGAGTTTCTTTGGAGGGGTTAGCCCAGGTGGATGGGTTAAGCATGGTTGGTATTCAGAAGAACACCAGGGTGGGATGCAAGGTATTAGCTAGGTTGGTGGAAAGTTTAAAAAAAAATGTCTGCCAGACCCAGGCCATCTAGGTGGAAGGAGAGTAAAAAAGGAAAAATAAAATGTTCTTGCTATTGCTTCTGTCCCTGGAGAAAGTTCCACCGGATCCCTGAGCCTCTAACACATGGCCTAAAATTAAGCAATGAATCTCTCCTCCTTATATGACCCAGGCTGCCTCTGTGCTCAGACTGAGAGCAAGTGAGTTTGTATGGGAGCCCTTTAAGAGCAGAATCTTCCTTTTCCCTAGCTCTCCAGCTCTCCCGGAGGTAAGCTCTGCAGGTTTTCAAAGCTAGACATTATGGGGGCTCATCTTCCTGGTGCAGGTCCCCTGAGCTGGGAGCCTGAGGTGGGGATCAGAACCCTCGCTCCTCAGTGGGAACCTCCAAGGTTGTGATACCCTCCTGCTTGTGGGTCACCACACTGGGGGTATAGGTTCAAACTAGACCGCATCTCTGCCTGCTCCTACCCATCTCAGTGTAGCCTTTTCTTTATATCCTTAGATGTAGAACTGTTTTGGTAGTCTTCAGGCCATTCACAGAGATAGCTGTCCCATATGTAGTTGTAGTTTGGTGTGTCCATGGCAGAAGGTAAGCTCAGGCTCTTCCTACTCTTCCATCTTTTTTTTTTTTTAATTGAAGTATAGTTGACTTACAATGTTGTGTTAATTTCTGCTGTACAGCAAGGTCATTCAGTTATACATACACACATGCACACACACACATATACACACATTCTTTTTTATACTTTTTCATCTTGATCAGGAGCCTATTTGTTATCTCTTGAAACCTATTCCTGTTATGGAGTTGGTGATTAGATTGCATTTGCCTACCTACAGTTGAATAGTAATTGGTAAAATTTTACAATTGGTAATTGGTGAAATATTACAACAGAAAGAATTTGATAGATTATTTGAGTTTACAGATGCTGGAGTTTGACTTGTAGAAGCAGTTAACTGATCTCAGAGGAGCAACTGTGAGTCATACTTGAATCATTTTTCAGCAAATGTCCAATGGTGAATTGCTTCTTTTCTAAATGCCTTTAGTTATTTATATCATCTTCTGTGGTGGATCATAATTACTTTAATTTGTTTTGAAAGAAAATGATTAATAACTACTGCCAAAAATATATGATGCATAAAGTGTATTTTACATTATATGGAACTTTGAACCTTATATATTCTTCATAAATGGCTCTATATTATGAAGTGTGGTTGTTATAATAATTTTGCTTGAAGAATAGTTAGTGTTTGCTATTTAGAAAGAATGAAAGCAATAATATCACTCTTGGTTGGATAGGAACTCTAGGAACTTACTAGATCCAAACATGAGTTGCCTTTTATAGGTCAAGGTGGTTGAATATTAGAAATTTTATATGGTTTAACCTCAACTCTCCAATCGCCTTACTTGTCGTATTTGTAGCACCTGGAGGAACCTTTTATTCAACATATACAAGAACAAACTCATGATCTTCTTTTGCAAAGCTGCTGTCCCTGCATTAGGAGATGTACCATTGTCCATTCAGTTCAGTAAGCTGGAAACCTATGCCCCATCTTTTATACCTGATGCTGTGAAATTTTGTCCGTGTCTTTGTCTAGGACTGCTTTCTATGCCCAGCTACTATAGCTTACTGTCACTTCCCCAGATCAGGGTGTGCAATGTTTCTTGCTGCCATCAATCCTCTGTACATATTGCACTCCCTATTTGGAACACTCTCTGTGTACACCTGTCATGTCTCTCCTTTACTACATAAATTTCTATTAATCTTTCAAAGTTCTTCAGCTTTAGTACCTTGGGAAAGCCTTTACGTTTTCACTAACATATGTCAGATTCCTTTTTTTTTTTTTTTTTTTTGCGGTATGCGGGCCTCTCACTGTTGTGGCCTCTCCTGCTGCAGAGCACAGGCTCCAGATGTGCAGGCTCAGCGGCCATGGCTCACGGGCGCAGCTGCTCCACGGCATGTGGGATCCTCCCGGACCGGGGCACGAACCCGTGTCCCCTGCATCGGCAGGCGGACTCTCAACCACTGCACCACCAGGGAAGCCCCTGTCAGATTCCTTTTAATATCTCTCCTGGAACTGTGTTTTTTTTTTTTCTTTGTAATGTTTGCCTCCATTTTTTAAAAGGTATTTAGTGGTATTCTTCACATAAAATAAAATTTATTCTTCTCATGTGGATAGTTTGGTGAGTTTTGTTAAATGTGTAACTACCACTACAGTCAAGATATATAACATTTTCATCAGCACAAAAAGTGACTCATGCCCGTTTGCAGTCAATCTCCTCTCCTATCCTTCAGCCTCTGATTTCCATCCTATGGTTTTGCTTTATTCAGAATGTCATGTAGACAAAATACATAGTATATCACTTTATTGTCCAGCTTCTTTTACTTAGCATAATGGTTTTGAGATTCATTTACATTTTTGCATGTATCAATAGTTCACTCCTTTATTTATGAGTAAAATCTCGTTATATGGTATACTACAATTTGTTTATCCATTCAATCCATTCATTTGTTAATACACATTTGGGTTGTTTCCAGGTTCTGGCTATTAGTCATCCGTATGTTTTCCAAATGGGCTATACTATTATTCTATTTTGCACTTCGACCAACAATATGTGAGAGTTCTAGTTGCTCTGTACCCTCACCAGTGATTGGTATCATAAGTCTTTTCAAATTTAGCCATTTTAGCAGTGTAGTAATATTTTATTGTGGTTATTAATTTGTGTTTTCCTAATGCGTAATGGTGTTCATTATCTTTTCATGTGTTTATTGACATTTGTATACCTTCTTTGGTAAAGTATTTGTTCAAATCTTCTGTCCACTTTTCAGGCATTGTTTTCTTACTATTGAATTGTAAGAGTTTTTAAAAATATATTCTGGATAAAAGTTTATATTTTTAAATTAGATATTTGCTTTGTCAAACTGTTTTAAAAAGTGTACTATTTTACATCCCTGCCAGCAGTATATGAGAGTGCTAATAACTCCACTCCTCGTCAACACTTGCTATAGTCACCCTTTCTAATTTTAGCCATTAATAGGTGTGTGTGCATGTGTGTGTGTGTGTGTGTGTGTGTAATAGGCTTTATTTTTTAGAACAGTTTTTGGTTTACTAAAAGATTTTGATTTATTGAAATGTAGAAAGTTTCCATATACCCTGCACCCAGTTTTCCCTATTAATGACATCTTACTTTAAGATAGCATATTTTTTATAATAATGAACCAATTCATTATCATTTATTAAAGTCCATACTTTATTTAGATTTCCTTAGTTTTTCCCATATTCTAGGATGCTATCTAGAAAAACAAATTAAGTTGTCATGAATCTTTAGGTTCCTTTTGGTTGTGAGTTTTTTTCCATTTTGTTTCTAATTTTCATTTCTCTAATAGCTAGGAATGAACATTTTTACATATGCTTATTTGCCATCTGTGTATCTCCTTTGGTGAAGTGTCTGTTCAAATCTTTTGCTCATTTTTATTGTTTTTTTTAAAATTATTGAGTTGTGAGAGGTTTTTTTGTTAAAAATTCTGGCTACAAGTTTTAAATCAGATTTTTTTTTAACAAAGTTTTACTCCCAGTCTATGGTTTGTGCCTTGTCCTTCCAATTCCTGAACAGTATCTTTTGAAGAGCAAAAGTTTGCAGTATTGATGAAGTCCAATTTATCAATGTTTTCTTTATATGGTTCATGCTTGTTGTGACTTTTCAATAAATCTTTGCCTAACCCAAGGTAAAAACATTTTTCTCCTATGTTTCTTCTACAAGCTTTATAAAACTTCAGTTTTTATATTTAGATCTTTGGAAGTTTATTAATAACAATCTACATAACAATTTGAATTTTGATTTTATGAAATTGAACATGTTTTTCAGATCAATTTTACACTCACACAAGTAAAATGTATATACAGTAAGTCCCCTACATGTGAATGAATTCCGTTTTGACAGCACATTCATAAGTCCAATTTGTTTGTAAGTCCAACAAAGTTAGCCTAGCTACCCAACTAACACAATCAGCTATATAGTACGTACTGTAATAGGTTTATAACAGTTTTCACACAAATAATACATAAAAAACAAACACAAAAAATAAAACATTTTTAATCTTACAGTAGAGTACCTTGAAAAGTACAGTAGTACAGTATAACAGCTGGCATACAGGGGCTGGCATCGAGTGAACAAGCAAGAATAGTTACTGACTGGAGGAGGGAGAGGAGGGTGGGGATAGTAGAGCTGAAGGATCGTCAGCATTAGGAGACAGAGGGCAAGCTGCAGTTTCATTCATGCCTGATGTTGATGGCACAGGTTCTGGTTCCTTGCTGGAACCAGATGCACGTTTGCATCTTTTGAAAGTTTCTAACTTGAAGTTTCGTATGTAGGGGACTGACTGTATTTTAAATTTTCAGTGACTCAGTATTCTTTCTTTTACATCTCACAGTTCTTGGATTGCCTATGACACTAAAAGTTCTTTCCATGTCAGCATTACAATTCAGTTTCTATTTGAAATATGTAAATATTGTGTGTCAGTCAGAGTTCCTTGGTTGCAAGCAGTAGAAGCCAGAAGCCAACTCTGCTTCTGTTAGCTAAACAGGTAGTTTATTGGAAGACTATGAAAGAGCTGAAGAACCAGGCTTTAAATAGAAGGAACTGATTAGCTCTAAAGGGTCTTGGAAGTATGAACTGTTCCGTTGTCTTGCTTAGTCATTTCTACTGTAATAGATGACCTGAAACCATCTCTTTGTCTTGGGTAGGGTAGGGGTAGAGGAATAGTCCTTTGGCTATTGCCTCACAATTAAAACTGATGTCTGGCAGGGGCTGGGAAATGAAAACTGTCAACTGTCTTAGCTTGTTAAGTCGGTCACGTGCTCACCCATTGGCTAGGAAGGGTGTCCTGATCAATAGCCCTGTCAGACTATATTCAGTGGAGGAAAAGGTCCTTCCCTAAAACGAGTTTTGGGTGCTAATACTTAAAGGAGGGATGGATTCTGGGCAGCCCCAAACAACAAATGTTCTTTCTATATAATGTGTTGCCTTGAAACTCTCCTTCTCGCTTATGTATATGGGTGTGTGTGTATTTCATCCCATATACGGAAAACAAAATGATGCATAAATAGGTATGTCTAATGAAGTAATTAGTCTGGCCAAAATTCGTCACTGAAAAACCAACTGGTAGTGCAGATTTAAGAGAGAAAATACATGGTACTAGAAAGAGAAAGAAATGGAATCTAGGACAACTATATTCTAGTTCCTTCTCTGTATATAAACTAGCTGTGGGATCTTGACAAGTCTTTTAATCTGTTTGAGTCTCAGTTTACTTAACTATAGAATAAAATTATTAAAATATATTATGTCTATGTCTCTTCCTGCTCTAAATTCTATAATTCTAAGGCTGTCATCTGTGTGAATATTAGTTGTTCCTGTGTTGAGAACAGTAGTTATAACAAGAAAACTGAATACACAGAGACATACATACATAGGCATGCTAGGTTGCCAGACAAAATACAGGAAACCCAGTTAAATTTGAATTTCAGATAAACAGCAAATAATTTTTACTATGTCTAAAATTATTTGTTGTTTATCTGAAATTCAAGTTTAACTGGGTATTCTCTATTTTTCCTTGCTAAATCTGGCTGCCCTAAGACAGACAGACAGACACAAACACAGAATCAAGGAACAGGAAGAATTACAGGCAGGTTCTTGGATTAGTATTGTTTATGCAACTCCTTCTTAAGTGAATCTATAGCAGCTTCAGTATAATTTTTCAGCTCAACTCAGGGGGTTTTCTAGATGAAATAAAATCCTATCCCTTCATTATAGGACTGTCTTGATTTAGTCTCTTTCAAGAAATAATGATTTTTAATTCAAGAAAATATTTCTTATTGAACTTCACGAATGAATTTACTAAATGTCCTATCATCTACAAGCTCATGCTAATTTTTCACCTGGAGCAGAGAAGTAGTTTTCCAAGCAGCTTAACGGGTTGCTGACTGAATGAGTATTTTGCCTTGCTGAGAGCTGAGGTTGACTCTATCAATAAAACCCATTGGCTTTTTTAATCGCCTATGTTTTGTGTTCCTGTACCTACTAATCACACCGAAGCTGCTTATCCTTCATCATCTTGGTTTTGATGGATACTTTATATGATAAATCCAGACCTTCAGCACTGAGTAATCACTTGGGGATTCCTGCTTATGAAGGTTCAATAACTATACAACAATGATACTGTTGATATATGAGCTCTTTTTCTTTCATGCTTTCCCCACTACATGTACCAAAATGACACAATATACAAAGACAGAATATGTCTTTGTAATTTGCAATTGCATATTTTAACTTTGACATATAATGCATGGGAGCTTAATCTGAACAAGGACTTCTCATTTGTAAGTCATATTCCTGGTATTCGGGGGCGTGCATGCTTTTAAAGACAAAATTTAATTTATCAACGAGAGTAAATTCTCTTTTGTTGTACCTCTAATATGGTAGGTTAGTTTAGTAATCTCTCTTAACTCTCAAAGCCATCTCTCTATGGCTTTGCTGTCAGAAAATGTACTAGTGTAAAACTAAAGTAGTAGAATGAAAAACACCTGATCGATTGGTTGCTTAGATAAAAGAAATGAACACAAAAGAAAATCGCTTGATTGTATTGAGACCCAAGTGAAAAGTAAATGAACTTTGTGATAGTGATGTGGAGATTTTATAAATCATATAAAATAGAATTTCCCAGTAGTTTGGTAAATAAATGGAAAATTCCACAATTCCTTCACTAAATTTATTCCCAAAAATCATGGCCAGGAGAAAATGCTGAGTCACATATTCATACATTTCCTAAACATGTTTAGTAAAATAGATTTCTTGCTTATCTAAACTTCTTCCCAGTCTATGAAGAGCTTTTTATTACATATTCTCTGGAGTCCTAATTTTTTTTCCTGCTCATGCATTTAATAATGTCTACTTAAGTCTACTTTGTAGCTTTAACACTGAACTTTAGTAAGCATTCTCTTTCTACTCTTTGCAAATTTAAATTTTTATAAATTTAGCTTATGTTTTATTTTTATTATATCAATTTATCTGGGCATGTATCTCATGTAGGACAGACTGAAAAGAACAAGAACCTTATTTCTCATCCTTATCAAGCTGTGTTGTTTCATGTCCTACAGAATGGCCTTACACTCTGGGTTTCCCTCCTAAGATTTTCATGATCTAATAGAATTGTTTCTTGACATTTCCCCTCCTTTACCCCACTATTCACATATCAAAATTCATCTACTACCATGAGTCCATTAAATCAAAACCTCACTAAATAGCTGGTTGAAAGTTTATTCTCAACTGTATCTGTTTCTTTCTGTCTCCACAGAATTTCCCTCTTCTGCCTGACTTTATCTCTTGCTCGGACTACTGCAGTAGGCTTCTAGTGGTCTCTCTGTTGCTGCCATTCCTCCTCCATACCCATTCTCCAACAGGCACCCAGCAATCATTTCAGGGCCTACAAGGCCCCATGTGAGCAGCTCTTGCCTGTCTCTCAACTGCAAAAGTATAATTTTCAAACAATTATTTAACTCATTAATGAGGAAACCAGTGAGATAAAAAGTTGGTTCAGAGAAGGATGTAAGACACAAATGTATCAGTGGAAGAATGATCAGTGGAAAAATAAAAGCAAAGAAAGTTGGAATAATAATGGTAAGTTAGATATAACATGGGTTAAATACTACAGAAAAATAAAATCATAGCCTTTGGGATTATTTGCTGTACCAGGAAGAAATCAGTTTATCGGTTTCTGGTAAATTAATATATACCTTTACAGAGATAAAAAGTCCCTGGTTTTAATCAATGGTAAATAGTGAGTTACAACCCCCAAGAGTCAGATGATTCTTAGGCAACTTGTTAGATAATACACTAGTATGACTACAAACATCACATTAGTCATCTTTTTTGCCTTACATTCTTAATTTTCAAAACTTGTCTACCCGTACTCTCCCCTTTGGTCACCAGGGTTCTTGCTACACTGACCTACTTTCCATTTCTTTAGGCTTTTGTGCTTACCATTCCCTGTGCCTGAAATGTTTGGCTACCTCATTCTTCAGGTCACACCTATCGGATGGTCCTTATCTCAATGTTCTATCTAAATCCCTTTCCCTCACCTACATCTGATTCACTCTGTAGGTCATCATCCTTTTCCTTTATTCCACAGCAGTGGTGAAAATCTGAACATATATATGGGTGTATTTGTTTCTTCACTAAAGTATCAATATAAGCTACATGAGGGCTGACACATCATCTTTCTTGTTTGTTACTACATTTCTCTTGCCAAGAACAATGGCTACTCATGATGGGTGTTTGATAATTACATGTTAAATTGATGAATGTCTAAAGACTTGTCATAATGTACTTTCTAAGATTTTCAGATTTTATTCAAATTTCATCTGAACAAGGGCTGCCATGTGTTCTTCTAAAGAAGGCATTAGATTTAATGGGAAATAGAGGAGTTTAAGTACCTGATACATTGGACCTTGAAGGTCAGAGCTTCAGGTCACATGGTCTAAGCCTGAAATCCTTCCTGAAAATACATTTCCAAAGGTCCCATCCCACAATCAAAATACCCTCTCCTTGATTTTATATATATATATATATATATATATATATATATATATATACACACATATGTTCTCATATATAACTGTCAGTTATCACAGTGGCTTATAGTCCTTGTTAAAGGTGCGGGTTTCTGCCCTCCTCTACCCTCAGGAGAGATCTTGATGCCATAGTTTGCCTGAAGCCCAGGAATCTTCATTTTAAATAACATCTGGAGATTCTGACATTGTTGGTCTGTGAACCACATGTTGAGAAATACTGGTCTAGGAAATCCAAATATCCAGTTGTATGCCTGGGTATTTGCATACTACTTCAAGGTTAGCCAAACAAAAACCTGGGGTAACTTGCTTTGGGAGTTTGGCTCCCAAGCACAAGGTCTTACAGTGATCAGTCACACATTCAACAGGATCAATAAAGTTGCAGAATTACTTAGACTAGGATGAGAGGTTTGCATAGTTTGCAAAACTTAGCTAAAAGCTACACTAGCAATAAGCTGGTGACTATAAAAATGAAAGAGTTTTAAAGTTTGAAACTGCTCAAGGGACCTTATTTATGTTCTACAGATTGTCCCCCATGGATTTTAGTTTCCAATTTGAAGATGTTAAGGCAGTTCTGTAATAAATTTTGGTAAAACAAGGCAAGTCCTTTGAATGGCTACTTGTAAAGTTTCCTCTTTTTTGCTGTTCACGTCTTGGTTCACCCAAGTTCAGATGGACAGATAGCCCAGAATAATTTACCAACTTTAGCAGGAATCTGGATGATCCCTGTGACTTTCTTGCTGGGGGAGCATACAGAGGAAAAGATACCACACACATACTCATATCCCTGTTTCCACGCACACTGTGAGGTATCTCAGCTGATGTAATAGGAAAAACTAAAGGAATGCATAATCCTGCTCAAAGGAGACTTTATTTTCAATCAGCAGTGTCTAACATAAAATAAATAGGAAAAAAAGGGTTAATTTACCTACCTTGTATATATATTGGGCCTAGACTGACCTGAAGTTGAAAAAGAAGACATTGGATGCTCAGAGAGGAGTGAAAAGTCCCAAAGGACAGCCTAGGAGCATCTCCTGTCCCTGAGGTACTATACTTTCTGTTCAGCCAGTGAAAGACCCACCTTGCCATTTCTTATTCACTAGCTATTTCTATAAGCTGTTATTGGAGCAACAATTTTGGTCAGTCAGGTAGTCTATTTGGGCAAACAACCAGTGTAGATAATTTTGATTCACTGAATTGACTCGATGTTTCACTAAACTTGGATAAATCTGGTGGATGTCTTGTGCCTTGAGGACAAACTTTGAAAAAGGAGGAAGTTGCATTATGCAGTTGAAAGGGGACTAGGTTGGGATATGGTGTATGTAGATCGTTGTTCCAGTTTTGATACTGACTAGATCAATGATTTCAACTGTATTCTGGATAGGGTCCTGGAAATGCATGTGTATGGTCAAAGAGAGCATTTCTTAAAATCTAGGTGATATGGTGTTCATATTTCTGTTTGGTTCTGTTGGTTTGCCAGTGACAAGTAGTTGGTTCTGAATTTATTAAATGATCTTAAGACAGCACTTTAATAAGTTATATCTTCTCAGGAGACAGTTTTTATATTTTCTTCCAATCTGTCAATAATCCCAAGAACAGGATTAATTTGCTTTGTGCTCAGGTAGACAGAATTAGAAACATGATCAATGTGGTGGTTACCGAAATAAAACTTGACTTTCCCTCAAAATAATAGCCTACATTCTCTTGACTTGGAAGGAAATATTCCCCCAAGAAATAAGAAAGGTTATGTACTTTATAAAATCCAGAGAATTGAAATGAAAGGTAAAACATTTTCATCATTCTAATAAAAATTAAGTGTTGGGAGCAATTCAACACATTAAAATGTTTGGGATTCAACACATTAAAAATGTTTGTAACAAAATTAATGAAAGCAAAGGTAAAAACAGAAAGAATGTCAAAAAACCAGGGAGATATAAAAACCATGGTGCATCACTGAAAAATAGCTCCAAACAGAGGATATGCTTAGTTAAGACAATGAGTGGTCAGCAAGACTCTATTTCTTCTACTCATTTCCCCTCCCTTATAATTTCTTTCCTTCTGAGCTTACAGATTCCATCACAAAGTAATCAAATTTTATGTCTCTAACACTTTAGCTTTTAGTAGCTTTTGCAAAGTGTGAAGAGGAAGTAGGAGTATACAAAAATTAGCTCTTTTACTTTGTGTTCATGCTTTTGGTAAGATCACTACTGTGAAACCAGAAAGATATTACAGAAATTCTCAACTGTCCCCTATCTATTTGCTGTCAAAAAAAAAAAATGCTGTGTGCACACACACCATACTGCAAAACACATACCACGCACGCTCACACACGTTAGTAGGCTAGCTTCAGGTCCTCAACATGCGGAGGGCACAAGAGGGAATGGACAGTGCCACTTAAACTGGAGAGTCAGCTAAGTGGAGATAGGTTAAGAAATCTTCTGGTGTATACAGATAGGTTTAACAGACTTTCAGCCAAATGTTTGCTGAGACTTTGAGAGAATAAGGCACAGGACAGGTAAATTTTAGCATAAGAGTGATTGATTGTGAGCAGGTTTAGGGAGTTGCCTAAGAGGGAAATTCAGCATAGGAAGTTAGCGTGAGAATCCCTGAAGAATCAGGGGCTGCAGGGCAGGTCTTTATAACAAATCTCTACAGAGAAGAATAAAATGCAATTGATTGGCAGCGCTACACAGCCAACTGCACCGTGCAGGACCACATCCACTGCCCGGGTAACCGTACTTTTCCAAAAATGCTGTACTACAACTGGACGGGTTATAAGTGGTCTACTGCTCTGGCTCTGACCATCACCCTCGGTGGGTTTGGAGCAGACTGTTTCTACCTGGGCCAGTGGCAGGAAGGCCTCGGCAAGCTCTTCAGCTTTGGGGGCCTGGGAATATGGACGCTGCTCGATGTCGTGCTCACTGCTTATAACCTTGGGGAAAGCAGCTTAGTGCTCTGATTTTAGTTTTCTAGGATGAAGCTACTGGATTAGAAACTTTATAAGTCCCTTTCAGACCTACTTTTCTGGGAGTCTAGGAGAGAGGTGTAAGTATCTGATCAAATTTCTCAGAGAGCTTCTCCAGAACAGTGGCACATTAAGAAAACAGTTTTAGATGAAGTATACAGAATTCAGATTCTGTAATTGATGAATTTTAGCATGTTGTCATTCCCATGCCCATTTTCCGCTTTCTTCGGTTGTGAATATAAAGATTATTTTATATCTGACCGTTTGCTATCTGTCCCTCCATTGTTTGTCCATACCTTCCTCTTCTCTTCATACATTGAAGTTGAAGCAGTTTCAATACTTGTAGGCAGGAGTCCAAACTCTAGGGCTTGAGGGCCTCTGAACAATGAGGGCCGTTCCTATTTCTAGTGGTGGTGGACAACTTCTGCTTCCCTTGCATCAGGTGTATGTTACCCTCAGAAGATCTTGGGAAGATTTCTTATTGTTCTCTGGATTAATATGACCACTTGGAAATATTTTAGATCATACATGTGAACTTCCTAGAAGTGATTTTATGCCCAAATTGTGTTTCTGACTCTCTGGCAGTTTGAGTTCAGTAAGAATAGTCACAGAAGTCAATTCTGCATGGGACATGTATTCATTTACATGTTCTGGCATGGGTCCCTGGCCAAGATGGCAGTAATGTCCTTCCTCACCACATGGGGCTCTCTGGGGCCATAAGCAGGCTGCAAGCTGTTGGTCTTTCTGTACCTGCTGTTCATCAGCCTTGTCACTGGAGCATTGATAGGAATACTCTTTCACAGAAAGCAGCAATTCCAGAGGGGAGGGAGAGGATTTCTACCCATTAGCCATTTCCAGGATTTTTAGATGATAGTTTGTTGAGTAGGATACAGGCCATGTACTATATGAAGCTCCTAACTACTGAGATTTCAACTGACAAATTAACTAGGGGATTTTCTTAGTCATTAACTGCTTGACTGGTTGTCTGAGAGTGCTAACTGCTTTGAACTTATTCTTGATGACAGTTTTGTTAAGCTGTGACTCATCATGTCTCTAATGTCTTCATTCTAGTACAAAATGCTCATATAAAGTCTGTACAAAGGAAAAGTCTTCATATGAGGAAATGGTAGTATTTCAGCAGTCAACTTAAAAAACTACCTTCACATATTACACATGATATGATTTTAAATACAAGAGAGAAGGAAATGTATTAATCAAATAAAATAGCCCCTTTCCAATAAGGGCAAGCTTAAAACTTGGAATGATAAAACCCTTAAGAGGCCAAAATCTGGTGGCCCATTTATACCCCACATCTAACCATAGTGATGATAAAAAGAAGACAAATGTTTGATCTTGGGGCCAGGGAGCAAGGGGTATGGTGGCTTGAAGCAGGACCGTGTTCCTTGTCTTCTTTGAAGAAAAAATTCAGCAAAGAGACAGAGATTGTGAAGCAGATAAAACATGTATTAGAGGCAAAGTATATGTGGAAGAACACATGGGTTAACTCAGAGTGAATTGCATGGAATGGGGGTGGCTTAGGTTGCTTATATGGGGGCAGTCTTCTGGATCATCTATGGCCAATCATCTTGCTTTTGCCCATATTTGGTCTTGACTCAGGGCGCTCCTTGATATGTATGTGCATCTTTCAGCCAAAATGGATTCCAGCGTGAGGGTTTCTAGGAGGTTAGCAGGACATATTATGGGCTGGTGCCCCCTCCCTCCTTTGACCCCTGAGGACTTTCTCTGCGCAGGTATGGGCTGGGAAATTCTCTTGACCACAAGAATGAGAAAAATGTTGTTGCTTTGTCTTTTACCCAATCAAGACTCTGTTGCTGCTGTTATCTTATCTCCAAGTGTCAGCAGGAGATGGGTTACAGCTGCTCAGCCTGGGGCCCATCTATCTTCTACTTCACTTCGAGTTAGTTGTGTTATTGTTTTTAAATATTATCTAAAAACAATACAACTCTTAGAGTCTGCACTTGAATGGTATTCTCACTTCCCCTCACCTTACCTCCACTTCATGTACTCCCCTTCCTTGGTCATGGAAGAGACATAAATTTGAGAAGTAGCATAATTTAAGCATGCCTTTCTTCTATAGGATGCTTCCTAACATGTTGCTTTTTAAAAAAAGAACTCAATTCTTCACAAAGAAGAATTGGAATTTAAAAAGTGAGACTCAGAGAGATTAAGTAACATTCTCAAAGTCAAACCACCAGGAAGTAGTAGAGTTTAGATCTGAAAGAAGATCTATTTGACTCTAATGACCACTCTTGTGAATTTACAGATTTATATTAGTTTTCTATGAAGTCTAATAACATATATTAATATTATACATTATTGAGCATTTACTGTGTGCCAGTAATGGTGTTAAGTATTTCATGTATATTATTCTACATAATTCTCATGGCAACTGCCTGCAGTAATATAAATACTTCATTTAAGAGGTTAAGTGACTTTTCTGTGGTCATTTGGGTAGGAAATGGCAATGCTTTAGAGCAGTGCTATGGAGTCATGTGCCACAGCTGCCAAATCTTAGGCCAGTTTTCTGAGATAAATTTCATACACAGAACTGGACATATTCATATATGACCCTGACTGCTGCCATCAGGACTAAGAAACAAATGACAACTGCGGATTTATACATTGTGTGTGTTTTTTAAAAAATATGTTCCTTCTGTTTTAATTGTTTCAAAACAATTCAAAATTTCAGTTTATTGAGTGACTGACTAGATCTGGCTTGCCATGGGACAAAAAACAAGACTGCGATGGCCAAGGTATTGGAAAACCAAATATAGATCCTTCCGATTCAATCATGTGCTAATTGGTCTTTTCCTACCTTAGAATCAGGCCTGGTGTTTCCATCTACATTTAAATAACACTTGCTGACCTGATACTTTCTGTAGATCCTGTTATCTTATGATTATAAGGAAGTGTTTATACATTTTTAAATGATGAATTTTGGGTCACAGGGTATAACTACGACCATTGTGGCAATAACAGCTGCCTTTGGGGAGCTGAATCTCATTAGTTTCTTTTGTGTCAAAAGAATAGACTGAGGCATAGAAAACTATGACAGTTACATTCTAAGACTTTGAGAAATCAAACGTGTATTGAACATGTTAACTGTGGATTTCTTTGAAAAGCAATTTACAGATAGAATTGAAATCCCAGCTGTGACATGCACTTCTTCATGTGGAAAATGCTTTGCACTACTCTGAATCTTGTTCCAAAAGTTATTCTTTAAACTGGCAACTGAGTAGTTGAAAAACTTTTGGGTCAAATTGGACTGATCTTAAATGATAGATGGACTTAACCAAGCTTGGCTCATTTATATTATACTTGCTTTTAGTGAATTGCTGAACAGTGAGAAGCCTATCAATGTGCTGAATCAGTTAGTGGTCCCCACAGGAAAAGATGCTGGAGTTTCACAGTGCAGTAAAATCTCACACAGAACTGTGCAGGGCTCAGCTGCACATGGTTGCCACCCACACAGCTCATTCCAGCTCTCTTCTTTGCCACACAGTCCATTTATGGGCAAGCCATTCTCGTGGCTCCTGGGAGATTGGCACACAACCACTGAATCTCACAGCTGGAGATTCTTCTGGAACCCATCTGTGTTAACATCTAGGTTTGAATCTTTGCTCTACCAGTTACCAGTTCTCTAGCCATGGACAGGTCATTTAGCCTCTCTAACCTTGTTTCTTCCCCAGTGAAAGGGATATGAGTATTTATAGGATTATTATACAGATATAGCACAGTACTGGACAAGTAGCAAAGGCACAATAATTGGTAGCTATTATTACTGTCCATAGGCAGAATTCCTCTTTACTCTAACCTGGGGAGTTTCAATATTGTTCCATTATTAAATATCATTGGAGAAGGAGATTCCATTCATCTCTAGGTAGCTCATTTCCATCTTTAACTCATGTTTACATTTGTTTTCTTGTGCCACATTAAAGTTTTAAGACAAATTATCATCACTCTGTGGGGAAATCTCAAGAGCTAATTACTTATTATAGTTAAAGTGTTAAATTTTACCTTGTAAAAATTTCTCAAGCAGTTTTTAAATGCCCACAAACAATTATTTAAGAGTTTGAGCTACAAAGTTCTGAGGATCTGGAATAACACACATTGCCTGTGACATGTAGAGCTGAGATATGTTAGAAATAAACATAGTTGATGAAATCCTGACTCTGAACCAGTTTGTGTACTCAGTAATGTGGATACAGAAGTAAACTAGGCACGATTCTTGACTGCTGTTGGGCAAGCTGGCAGTCCAAGCTACCCAAGGCCTTGGAGAAACTGGACTTTTCCTTTTACTCCACTGTCTTACCCCAGCCCCTCCCACCCCTTTTTTGCATCCCAGAGAGCTTGAAGTCAGGGATAGAACACTTCCACGAAACTGGCTGACAAATGTCTATGGGTCTAAAATACTTGATTTAATTTCCAATGGTGAATTTCTAACCTCTCAGGTGACCAGGCAAACAGCCATTACCTGACACTGACACTAAGAAGTCCCATTCCCCTATACAGGCCCCATAGATCTGGTACCACAAAGACTGCCTGTCCCTAGGTACTAATGAAGGTCAAGAGAAGGCTGAATAAAATGGACAAAGTATTTAGGGCCTCTTTGTGTCGAAAGCCAATTATTAATCATCATTTTCTGAAACTATTATAATAAAGACTGACCTTTTAGTAAAAATACTTTAAAATTTGATTAATCTGGTTATTTCTAGCTATAGCTACTTATCTCTCCTTAGTAAAGACCAAAGAAGAGAGACTTGTCGTGCTGGCTCTAGAACTGAAATTTAAAGGACTGGGAGTCCTGTGCTTGGAGCCCAGAATAGGCTTTTAAAAATTATTCTTATTTCTTTTTGTGTGTGAACTTGTGATTTTCTATTCTGTCCTTAGTGGTATATATGAGTAAAGACCTAGTTGGAATGATGGACTCAGAGTTCTCTGCCTGAGCAATAAGAAACTTTCCAGTGGGCAGACTTCTGCTCTTTCTAGATCCTAATAGAGGTCATGTGTTCTCAAAACAAAATCAAATCCCCCCCCAAACCCCACACAACACTTGCACTATTTTATAAAGCCTTAAACTGGCAGATGGGAAAGGGGAAAGGCAAGGTTTAGAAATACTCCAACTCAGTGGCCTTCAAACTTTAATGCTCAAAAATCCCCTAAAAGAATTTTTAAAAACATTCACATGTTTTTATTTTTTAAATATTATTTTAATAGTTTTAAAATATTATTTTAATATTTACCATTTTGTTTTAAGCATTTCTGAAAATTGATTATCTGCGTGTCCACTGACAGTGTCACGAGTAGTATATAGATATTGGAAGTCTAAGAAACACAATCCTAATGCCTGCCTGCCCTAAAATAATACAGATCAGAATGATATTATTTAAATAAATTGACTTTTTGATAATGAACTGTGTCAATATTTAAAAGGTCTGGGTAATTAATGAGACAATATTTTCCAAATGAACGAAGCATAATTTTGCTAACTCACGCCTGGGTCAAAGATCAATTTAAATGGTAAGATTTACCAAAGGATTTTAATGTAACAAAGTACAAAAAGCTCACTGATGTGGGTTCAGATTCCACACTGCAACTATCCTTTCACTTGTTGAATTTTAATGAAGTATCAAAGAAGATCCACAGTTGTCTGGCAAAGTAATTAAAATACTGCTTCCTTTTCTAACTATGTATCTGAAGAGACCAGGTTTTCTTCATCTATTTCTATCAAAGTGGCATATTAAAATAGAGTGAAGGCAGAAGCAGGCATGGGTATCTATATGTCTCCTAAGTCAGACATTACATAGATTTGCAAAATTGTAAAACAATGCCATTCTTGTCACTAAATATTTTGGTTTGGGAAAATATAGTTATTTTCATAAATATTTGTTTATGCTAACATATTATGAATTTATTATTATTTTAAATGAGTTCATAGATAATTTTTTTATTTCAGTTTTAATGTCTAATTTAGAAAATATCAATATATAGAACTCAGCTAAACAGAAGCTCTTTGGAGTTCTCAATAATCTTTAAGAATGTGGAAAGATCTTGGGAGTTCCTTGGCAGTCCAGTGGTTAGGACTTGGCGCTTTCACTTCCGTGGGCCCAGGTTCAATCCCTGGTCTGGGGACTAAGATCCTGCAAGCCACGTGGCACACCCAAAAATTAAAAAAGAAAAAAAAAAGGAATGTGGAAAAATCTTGAGACCAAAATGTTTGAGTACACCATTCTTATTCTCTCTCAACGCAGTGATTCTCAATCATGGCTGCACAACTAAGTCAGCTGAGGACCTTTAAACAATTCTCACACTTGGATCCCAACCTCAGAAATTCTGATTAACTGGTCTGGGTTGTGGCCTAGATGAAAAGATTTTAAAACCTTGAATCTAATGTGTAGCCAAGATTGAGAACCACTGCCATGGGCTACATCCTGAATGGTCACTTTAGGCATAAATACCCATAAAGTCACAAGAACGCATTTCCCAGCATCTCTGTTTCCAGAGTATAAGGATGGACTTGTAGCCCTTTTTGGTATCCCTTGGTAACTCTCATTCCCTGTTGCTCCTGGAAAGCTATGTTTTAAACGTTGTGTAGCTCGGACTTCCCTGGTGGTGCAGTGGTTAAGAATCCACCTGTGAATGCAGGGGACACGGGTTCGAACCCTGGTATGGGAAGATCCCCCATGCTGCGGAGCAACGAAGCCCGTGTGCCACAACTACTGAGCCTGCGCTCTAGAGCCCACGAGCCACAACTGCTGAGCCCGTGAGCCACTACTAGTGAAGCCTGAGCACCTAGAACCCTTGCTCTTCAACAAGAAAAGCCACTACAATGAGAAGCCCGCGCACCGCAACGAAGATTAGCCCCCACTCACTGCAACTAGAGAAAGCCCACGTGCAGCAATGGAGACCCAATGCAGAAAAAACAAACAAAAAAAATTTTTTTTAAGTTGTTTATCTTTGGTCTCCCGTACTTGGAGTGATATTTTCATAAACCATTCTGGTTTCCATTTGCTTGACCTTTTTCGTTCACTTATACATGTATTTACTTGATAAATACTTTAAAATGGGCTCTTTCTTTGGTCTGGGCTTGAACTGATAAAAGATAAGAAGGTAGTTATGAGTGATTGGAAATTAACTCGGTTATGCTAAGAAATATTAATAGGATGGGTTTTGATTTAAACAAGGGTTAGAGGCATTTGCCTGGGAAGAGTGGTAAGTTCAGAGTGCGAGAATGAGAGACCAAGTTCTGTGCAGTGGCAGATAATTGCTTTATTTAAAGTTGTTATTTATCACATAAGGTTTTTCTCAAGACTCTTAATGGTTATCTGAATTAGTGTTCTAATGCCTATATTTCTTCTTTCCTGGAATGTCCTTCTTTGGACACACTGACTTGTTTATTTGCAATAGCAGCAGTATGTTGTCACTTCTAATAGTTAGCTACTAACCAGAGCAAGAGTAATACTATTCTTGTACACATGGGTCTTGTTTCACTATGAACAGCGCAGTTCTCCCCTACCTTCAAAACTCCAGAGCGACGTTGCTGAGGAGAATATTTCCTATGGTGTGGTCCTTTGTGATACCTTGTATTGACCACCAAGTGTCACTCTTGCTCTTTTTGCTATCGAAAAAAAAAAATGTTTTTACTGACAAAGGGACATTTGTTCTTCGTCATAATCCTGATTCATAGATTCTAGTTCAAATTGTGAGTGGTTGCATCTTAACCAGCTTCCTTGTTTGATATCACTTTAGCAACTTAAGGTTGGTAGTCTGGGTCCTGCTGTTTGGTTAATGGCATGAAGAGAAAATAGCAACAGTGGGTTGATATGATGGATGTGAGCCTTTGTGCCCCACTCACCTGGGCAAGCTGGGTTGCCCAGCTCATTTCTCATCTTGGAGAAATCACTCTGACAACTCTCTGTGCGGGTGACCATTCAGTCACTTGTAGATTCCTGTTGATATAGGTGAAATGCTGAGTTATTTATAGAGTTAAATAATTCAGTATCTCACTGAAATAATTCAGTGAATTAAATAAATAAAATAATGAAATTAAATAAGTAACTCAATGAAATAAATAAATAACTCAGAGTTATTTACAGCAGCAGAACCATGTAATTTCAAGGGGGTAAAACATGATTGTGAACTCAATTTTCTTACTTGTGTAAGGCCAGTTACAGAAGCAAAATATAAAACACACTATTGAGAAATGAATGTATTGTGGTAAGGAAACATTCTCTCTCAGAATCTCAATGACAAGATCCTGTAGTATGTGGCATTATAGTTCTTTTAAGTTTTACCCTATAGATGTGGAGGGAGGGAGGAGACAATAAAATTGGATGTTAGTGAAACAGATTTTCACAGTTGATGTCAATGTTGATACCACTTTGATGTCATCTGGGCCCATAGGTGGGAATATGTTTTTGATAAATATGTATACCAGTTTAGAATTTCTAGAGTGTACATTCCAAATTCCACGGTCAATAGATATAAAGTGATATTTTGAACCCCCTGAAAATGAGTTAATCCCATTTCAATTCTTCACATCTATTGTCTGATCTTCTGAAGTTCATAAAGCAGGGCTAGAAGACCCAGTATTGGATCCACCCTGATTTAATATGGTCCAGGGATGTGATTGAGAGATTAGATTCTGTGCTTGCTTACTGTACCTCTGTGATTCCTTAAAAGTTTCTCTTTTTTTTTTCTTATTTTGAAAATTGCTTTTATTCTGTAGGGTAACATTTCTAACTGTTTAGCAGATAAATCTTCAAAACTCAGTGGTTTAGATAGTTGTTCTATCCTAGCATAGTCCAGTGACATTGGCAGGGAGGATTAGCTTTCCTGGAGCCATTCAGGAATGCAGGTTAAGTTCCACCCATACCGTCTGTGGCTCTTGTATGTTTATCAGAAGAGTTGATGTCAGCCCTGCACTGTCTTGACATTTAACTTTATCAGGAATAGCAGAAGGCAGCAGGAGGGTGACGGTTGGGTTCACATGATCATAACTTCTAGTGTCAGACTGATGAGTTAGTGGTTACAGCACTTGCGCTTGAATAGGTTACTTATGTTGTTTTCTTCTCCTCCTCTTTCTCCTCCTCCTTCTTCACAATAGGACTTAAAATAAACTCCATGGGAGCCTTAGCAGTGGGAGTTTTTACACTTCAATAGTTTCACACCTTTTAGGACAGTGCTCCTATTAGACACTGGCAGATTTGTTGATTGAAGAATTTCTGAATATTCCAATTGTTTGTGTTTAGTATTTCCATCAGATAAGAATGTTTCTTTAAGAAAAATCACAGATTTTATTGGGGCAAACTGAGGTAAGTTGAAACTAAAGGCTGGGATAAAAATGGGAAAATATGCTCATTGACACCCTCTCCTCCAAAATCCTACTCAATAGGCATTAAATTTTATTATTACGTGCACATCTCTTCCTTGCTATGTGAAAGGAAGGATGAGCATGATGTAAGATGCTTATAGTGTAATGTTGCTGGCTCTTATGGAAGCCACATTGCATCGTGAAATGAACATGGATTTTGAATTCCTACAGTTCTGGGAGTTGACTTGCGGTTCTGGCACATATTAACTGCTTGACCTTAAGCAAGTAGCTAAACCACGCTAAAACTTTGTCTAGTTTTAAAATGAAAAATAATAGCACTAATTTTCCAGGGTAATAACTTCCAGGGTTATAATTGAAAAGTGTGTGTGTGCTTTTGAGAGAAAGTTGGAGTGCAAGAGAAGCGTTCAATAAAAAGTGTAAACAACTTAATGATGATAAATACTCTTTTGTTCTCCTTTAGAATTTGCTGAGCCATACTCCCACAAAAGGAAAAGAAAATGAAAAAATTTAAACTGCCCTGTGAGGTAACTAAACTCTAGCCATTCAGTAAAATGAAGGAAGGCGGCTGTTCTGAAATAACAATTGTTAATTGACGTACTAGTTTCTTTTTGCTGCTGTAACAAAGTACGGCAAACTTAGTGGCTTAAAACAGCACAATTTTATAGTAACTCAAAGAAGATTTAAATTAAGTGGCTTCAAGAAACAGATCCTCAAAGTGGTTTTCCTGGATGACATTTCTCATATGTCCAAGTATTAAAATCTACTGGAATAGTGGAGTGGGGGAGCAAGGATCAGGGTAACCCATAGCAAGCAGTGGAATCAGTTCCTCAGGTAACACCGTTACCTGAGTAACTGGAATGAAGTGGATGGAATAAAGTGGAAAGTGAAATTTTGTCACTGTAGCAACAAAGTGATTATAAAGATGGTGGAATCATCAGCCTTCTTTAATATGGTTCTGGAGAGCATACATAGGGAAAATTAAAGGCCATGGACATCCAGTAAAAACACACATGGAAAACTGAAAGATCTCTGTGAAACCTTTGAAAGAATGCTTTGTCTCCTAATGTTTCAGGGCAGATAGGACTATGGATCAATCCCAGGACAGATTATAAGGCTGCAGAGTTGAAGACATCACTAAGTCTCTTACACTAAGGTAAGGGCACTAGTGGGGAAGAAGAAAAATATCCTGAGAAATAGGATAGAGACATTTGGGCTGACCTAGGCAAGACCAAAAAGTCTTGAACTTCACCTAATTCCCTTTGCCTATTGACGGACTTCCATAAAAGTCTTTCGGTGGCTACACTTAAGGCACTAGCCCTCAAACTGATGCCAGTTCTCTTCAGCTGTGACCCCTACCAACTTTTACTGCCTCCAGGGCAGTTACAAGATTTAGAAACCAGCATAGCTAGGAGGATTAAATAGAAGGGCTGCTCAGACCTGAGATAACCTATAGACCAAAAGCATATAAGACTTCTGCAATTCACATCACAGGAGCCTGGCGAGCATGTGGCGGTGAATTCTAAGGGTGTTTGAACAGGGGGATGAGATATAAACCTCAAGTGGCCAAATGCATTGCTATGGGTTTACCACCAAAGAGTGAAGATTTGATGTGCTCGTTCAAGAAGTGGGACCCTGAGAAATTTATCCTCTGCAGGGTTGGCAAATCTAAGCATAAACTCAATGATGGCCTAGATTTTAAAAAATTGAAAAACTGTAATTTCTCTGGAATACCAGAGAGGTGTGAGTCTGATGACTCGGGGAAGTGGGAATGTTGGAATGATCTATTATTTGCAACCTGCTAAGCCACTCTTAACTGTACTCCCTGATAAAGCCTAATGGATGTTCTCTTCACCAAGAGATTAATTGCATGCATTGGTCTGCAACAATAAAAGTACATTTTTAGTTTTTAAGCATAAAATTTTATAACCGTAAAACTTCCTTCCTAAGTCCTCTTGTAAAATTTTCAAATAGCATTTGTTAGAACATTTGTCAAAACCAACTGTGGAAATAATATTACAATGCATGGGAATTATTTAGAATGCCAGACAGAGCAAGATTTAGAATTGATGGTCATAAGATATGACACAAGCCAACAGCCTTTTATAAAAATAAGATATTATTATTATTATGTTATCCTCAAAAATAGATCCTCAGTAATGTCTTTTGATAGGATGAACTTCAACAATTCACGTTGCAAAAGCCAGCTATATTAAGATTTGGTCACTATAAATTAAAAGATCACTGTGAAATCTCTGTTTTCTTTTTATTTAATATAAGAATGCTGAACAATTGTATATGTTTACTTTCCAAAAGTAATTTTAATATATATTATTTATATGTTATAGCACACCTTTATTTGTAAATGCATAAAAATATAGTTGTAATTTAATGACTACTCATAATGAAAATTCTTATGTAACCATCACCTGGTTCCCTTTACTATATCTCTCAATAGTCATTCTGCCTGGCTGACTCTTTTTGAGTCTTCACTAGGGATTTAGGCTTGGCTACATTGTCATTGTATAAACCTTGTGGTACTCTATATCTTTCATGTTTTCTCTACCCGCTGCCCTTGCCTTTGTAAATGGCCATTTTATGAATCCTCCTCACATTACCCTAATTTGGTGCCATCAACTTCCTGCTGGTTTCCTGCAATGGGTGATATCACAGCATGTTTGTATACTGATGGGCATGATCTGGTAGAGAAGGAAAACTTGATGATGAAGAAGAGAAAAAAAGATACTGGCAAGAGAGAAGGTCTTAGAGATGAGAGGGGATGAGAAGCAGTAGCAAGTTTGACCTTAGTAAGGAGTAAGGAAAACCCATCCATTGTATCAGGAGGGAGGGCAGAATTTATGAGTAGAAGTGCAGGTAGGTTGATGGATTTGTTGTCAGGCAGGGGTATAGAAACTGTTTTTTGGTTGTTTCTAATTTCTCAGTGAATTAATAAATCTTAAGTTCATTAGCAAAGCCTTCTTAAACAGGACATAAAAAAAAAAACTAACCATAAAGGAAAAAGTGATAACTTGAACATCATTAAAATTAGATGGGAAGAAAATATTTAAAATATATATAAACATTAAAGGATATGTATCCAGAATATATGAAGAACTACAAGTAAATAAGAAAAAGACAAATGACCCATTGAAAAAATGGATAGGATACTTGAACTGGTACTTGACATAAAATGATATCTCAATGGGTAAACACACATGGGAAAGTGCTCAATATTGTTATTCTTCAGAGAAGTGTGAATTAAAATCACAGTGGGGACTTCCCTAGTGGCGCAGTGGTTAAGAATCCACCTGTGAATGCAGGGGACACAGGTTTGATCCCTGGTCCGGGAAGATTCCACATGCTGTGGAGCAACTAAACCCATGTGCCACAACTACTGAGCCTGTGCTCTGGAGCCCGCGAGCCACAACTACTGAGCCTGCGTGCTGCAACTACTGAAGCCCACATGCCTAGAGCCCGTGTTCTGCAACAAGAGAAGCCACTCCAATGAGAAGCCCACACGCCGCAACGAAGAGTAGCCCCTGCTTGCCGCAACTAGAGAAAGCCCGCATGCAGAAAGACCCAATGCAGCCTAAAAGTAAATAAGTAAGTAAATAAATAGTTAAATTTTTTTAAATTATAATAAAAATTAAAATCACAGTGAAATACCACTACACTCAAATAATGATAGCCAAAATTTAAAAGAGTGATAACAACGAGTGTCAATGGAGAGTTGAAATTAACCTGGTAGAGTTTAGTCAGTTGGGTAGTACAGAAGGATGGAGGTAAGGGAATTCAGGATATGGACCAAGAAGTGATTGTAGGAACAGCATAGAATCTAAGCAAGTGAAGTGGTGAGTACATGAGGAGGGTGATGGATGGTGAAAAGATCAGTGGTGGGACTTCCTGTGCCTGAAGAATTTTTGGAGTCTTAACACACTGCTCGTACTTAGTACTAAGAAATCACCATCTCCTCGTCTTGTCTCCGTGAATTGCACCTCAGGGAGATAGTATATTTAGTCCAGTGTTTCCAGGATGTATAGGAGGAGATATCCACAAAATGTTTTCTTTCCCTTGAGGATACTTCTGTTCCCATTGAGTAGATGCATGCCTTTACAATGTCAGTCAGTGTAAACTCAACATTAATCTTATTGTGCAATCTTATATTTACATAAGTAAAGATATTCATTTCACAGGAAAGCAGCTGCGCAGTAACTTCACTTCATGATGAAAGTGTGACAAACTAATAGGAGGTGACTCTTGGAATGGCAAAACTGTCTTCAGTACTCATTCCATATAAACATAATTTCACCTGATGTTAAAAAGTGAATGAATAATTTATATAATAAAGAGCTACTTTAATTATTGTTCTGAAGAGAGTCTCATGGTTGTTAGACAAGCTGCCAGGCTAAAATATTGGCTTTTAAATTATTTCACCCATTCAGCCAGGAAAATGGTTTCACGTGGCTTTTTTTCTTCCTTGAATACAATAAAGAATGAAAGATAGCCAGCCTGGCTCATGAATACATAATGAACAGTGACTAAAAGAGATGGGTCTGGTAGCACCTCAAAGAGTAAATCAACTGTAAACTATCCCCAGGTTAATTTTCTGCTCAGTGAGGTGCCAGTTGTGAGTCTGAGGCAACATATAAAGACTCTCACTCTTTGGGAAGACTTCGTGCCCTGGCAACCTACAGGGTAGGTGCAAATGGTGTTCTTATCAGGTGTCACCTCTGGAGGGTGGGCACCCTGGCTGCAATATTTTGATTATTTTCTATTTTCTTGAGTTATTTTGCTCTCTTCCTCTAAAATAATTGTGTGTGTTTAGCAGTGCAGCTGAAGTTCATTTTCTATAAGGACTGCTTAAATAGATTCCACACTATTTCCTTCTTCCCAATTAATATCTCATGCTTTATCACTCCTATTATTAATCTGTTATGACTCAGAATCAATCTGTTATACACTTGTTTTATTTCTAGGTTTCAATTTTATACCATTTGTTTCCCCAATTACATTGTAAAATTTTCGAAAGTCAGGGCACTGTCTGGATATTTCCCTCACTATGCATATCACAATGCCTTGCATTCAGTGTTTTTGTTTAAGAGATACATGGGTAGAAAGATGGATGATGGATAAATGGATGGATGGATGGTTGAGTGAATCTGCAGATGGCTGTGCACCATTCACCTGGTTTGGTGAATGGGTGAGTAAAGGAGGAGAAAAAAATGGATATATCTGGCTATATTCTTTTTGTTTGTTTTTGCTTTTATGTATAATTGTAAACTAGGCAATTTCCCAGTGAATTAAGTATTTTGAATCCAAGTAACAGCTGTAAATCAAGAAAGGCTATATTCACTGAACATTAAGTATTTTAACAACAACGACAAGGCAGCTATCTATATATTTCCAAATACTTTGATGTTTAGTATCTCCAAATACCTTTATGTTTTGTTTTTGCAGTCAAAACAATCAGCTCAGTGAAACTCTCATGGCATAAAATAGTGATCCCACAAAAAGCAAGTGCTGTTAGGAGCCTCAAATGATCCCACACACTTTAGGAAAAATCAGATTAGTAGCAATCATAATATTTTATAAAATATTGCTTTTTGTTATAAAAGGAATGTATGCTCATGAAATGTTTTACGTAATATAAAAATGTTAAAGAAAGTCATGACCTATAATTTCAACACTAAAAGATAATTGCTGAAAATATATTGCCCCATAACTGAAAAAACTTGCTCTCTCTCTGTGTTGGTGTGTGTGTGTGTCTGGGTGTATACATACACATGCATGCACGCATGCATGCTATTTTGAAGCATAGGTTGGGTGTGAGGGCTCAACTATCTGTCACCCTGAACCAGAATAAAGAATCAGAGACTAGGGAGAGAAAAAGCTTGCCTCTCCTTGAGTCCTGTAGCAAAGATTGTTTTTAGATGCTGCTCTTTCCATAGTCAACAATCATCACCTGCCTGCTCTTTTTCCTTCAGGGAGTCTTAAAACTTGTGATTTGCACCTCAAAATTATTGGTGAGGCAAACTGTTACCTCTACTGTTGATCTTTGCTTCTTCCCAGAGCCAAGAAGAATACAGCTCCAGGACTTCCCTGGTGGCACAGTGGTTATGAATCCGCCTGCCAATGCAGGGGACACGGGTTCGGGTCCTGATCCGGGAAGATCCCACATGCTGCAGAGCAACCAAGCCTGTGCACCACAACTACTGAGACCACATGCCACAACTACTGAAGGCCATGCGCCTACAGCCCTTGCTCCGCAATGAGAGGCCACAGCAATGAGAAGCCCGTGCACCCCAACGAAGAGTAGCCCTCACTTGCCGCAACTAGAGAAAGCCCACGCGTGGCAACAAAGACCCAAAGCAGCCAAAAATAAATAAATTAATTTAAAAACAACAAAAAAAGAATACAGCCCCATCCAAAATCTCTTTCCTAAATGGGCAACAGAAAGGCAGCAGTGGGAAGGTTTCAGGCTCAGGTACCCAAGCTGCCATCTTCCCAGAAACCTTGCTCAGGATCTTGTTAGAATGTTTTCTCTGTTTATTATCAGGTAGGCTAAAAATATCAGTAATGTGTTTATTAAAATGTTTTCACCTGACTGCTCTAAGTTAAGCTAAGACACCAAACCTACTCTAGATCCTGATATGGTTTCTTCTTGAAACTCTCCTTCCAGACTTGACTCAACTTGAGGCAAAGATGGCAGAGTTGACAGTGCCCCAAGGGGTTGTAGGCAGAGAAATCTTGTTGCTTTGCACTGAGAGGAGGTACCTTGTGTTAGTGAGTCCACACTCGTTCTGCTTGCCACGTGACAGGCCAGTAACTTGGGAGAAGAGGTGTTGGGGCAAGGAATACCGACTTTATTTAGAAAGCCGGGAGTCTGAGGAGATGGCAGACTGATGTCCTAGAGAACCGTCTTCCCCAAGTCAGAATTCAGGCTTCTCTTATACTAAAAGCAGGGGGCTGGGGTGGTTGGTTGTTCCAAAGCTCTTGGTGTCTGAATCCTTTGTTCTTGCAGCTGTCCACGTAGGTCAGGTCACGTTGTTCCTGTAAACCTCCAACAAGACAGATGTTATTCTCTGTTCTGCCACTTTTAATCTCTATATGAATGGAAAAGTGCTATACTTTTAAATGTCAGAGCCTTGAGAATGGGCTATCCTGTGTATTTCAGGCTATAGGCAACGCTCTTAAATTGAAGCAAAAGCAATAGAATACAAAAGATGAAAGTAAAAGAAACAAATCTAATATGGAGTCAGGTTTCCTCTTCCCTATTGCACTAGAAGGAATCTCCTGATTTTTGTGACCCCAGTGCGACTGAGGCAGCATGCCTTAATGGGAAAAGCTGCTCCCCTTTTCTGTGGTTTGGAGACAACTGCTGTCTGTGAGATGTGGAGAGAGGAGACAGCCTCCCAGTACCTCAGAAGAAAGGTAAGAGGTTCCAGTTTTACATGCCTGGCCTGTAAGTGTGGAACATGCTGTGCCTGCAGGTTTGCCACATTAGAGAGATCCCAACAGCCTGACTGCACAGTATGGAAGGAAGGCAGGACTGTGAGCGGGTGAAGAAAATTTACAACCTGTTCATTGGAAGAGCAGGACCTAGCTGATCAGAACAGACGGCTCCCAGTGAACTAGAACTAATGGAAGAGAATTTAAATAAAAACCTATGGGAACTCTCAAGGAGATAAAACAAGAGCATTGAAAGTACTCAGGGAACAAGATACCAATCTTTCTGCATTTCAAAATTGAATGGATGAACCTCAAAATAGATGATTTCTTCTGAGCACAGAATTAGTACCTTGAAAGAAATATCTCACAACAGAAAGCGAAAACACAGAGGTAGATATCATGTAGAACAGGGGTCCGCGGCCTGTTAAGAACTGGGCCGCACAGCAGGAGGTGAGTGGCTGGTGAGTGAGTGAAGCTTTATCTGCCGCCCCGCATTGCTCCCTATCGCTCGCGTTACTGCCTGAACCAATCCCCCGCACCCCACTTCCGTGGAAAAATTGTCTTCCACGGAACCGGTGCCTAGTGCCAAAAAGTTTGGGGACTGCTGATGTAGAAGATGGTAAGATGTTTGGAGGATAGCCCTAGGAGAATTATGCTGAGTATCCTGAATTCTAAAATAAAAGAAAAAATATTTTTAGATTCCAGCAGGGAAAGAAAAGATGCTTTTTATATATGAAAAAATATCCAAATAGCTTCGGATATCTTGTAAGCATCACTAGAAAGTAGAAGACAATGGAATAAATTAGTGGGTCATTGAGAGCGAAAAACTGTGGTCCAAGAGCTCAATTTCCAGTTGATAAATCATTTATCACTCATCTATGAGAACAGTATGGTAGGCAGAATTGTAAAGATGTGATCCCAGCATTCCTCCCTTATTAGTCAAACACTAATCTAGATACTGATGTGAAGGGATTTTGCAGATGTGATTAAAGACCCGAGTTAGTTGGCCTTAAGATATGGAGATTATCCACATAGGTCTGACCCAATCAGGTGGGCCCTTTATAAACAAGAGAGTTTTCTCTGACTGGTAGCAGAAGATAAAGTCAGAGATTTACCCCATTGCTGGCTTTGAAGATGGAGGGGACCACATGCTAAAGAGTGCGGGCAGCCTTTGGGAGCTGAGAGTGGTCCCTAGCTGATAGCCAACAAGAAAATGAAGACAGCCCTGCTGTACAATCACAGGGAACTGAATTTGGCCATCACTCTGTATGAGTGAAGAAGTGGATTCTTATCCAGAATTTCCAGATAAGGAAATATCTTGGACAACACCTTGACTTTGGCCTGTGAATCCTTAAGCAGAGATTCCAGCCAAGTTTCCCTGAATTTCTGACCTATAGAGTTTTGAGATAATAAACGTTTTAAATTGTGGGGTTTTTCCCCCCAGTTTTATTGAGAAGTAATTGACATACATCACTGTCTAAATTTAAGGCCTACAGCATGATGGTTTGATTGTGAAATGATTACCACAGTAGGTTCAGCTAACATACATCATCTCATATAGATACATTTAAAAAAAAGGAAAGAAGAAAAAAAATATTTTTCTCCTTGTGATAGTACTCTTAGGATTAATGCTCTTAACATCTTTCCTACATGCCATACAACAGTGTTACCTGCAGTCACCATGTTGTACATTACCTCCCCAGTAGTTATTTATCTTATAACTAGAAGTTTGTACCTTTTGATCACCTTCCTCTAATTCCCTCTCCCCCTACCCTCTGTCTCTGGTAACAACAAGTCTGATCCTTTCTTCTATGAGTTTTTTTGGTTTTTTTTCAGATTCCACCTATAAGTGAGGTCATACAGTATTTGTCTGTCTCTGTCGGACTTATTTTACTTAATGTAATGCCTCTAAGTTCCATCCATGCTGCTGCAAATGGTACGATTTCCTCATTTTTCATGGCTGAGTAATATTTCATTATATATATGTGTGTGTGTGTGTGTGTGTGTGTGTGTATACACACACACACACATATATATATATTTACCACAACTTCTTTACCCATTCATCCATCCATGGACACTTAGGATTATTTTCACTTATTGGATATTATAAATAATGCTGTGAACATGGGGTTGCAGATATCTTTTTGAGTTATTGTGTTCATTTTCTCTAGATATATTCCCAGAAGTGGAATTATTTGCTGGATCATATGGTAGTTCTACTTTTAATTTTTTGAGGAATATCCATACTGTTTTCCATAGTGGCTGCACCAATTTACATTCCCACCAACAGTGCACAAGGGTTCCCTTTTCTCCACACCCTCATTAGCCTTTGTTATCTCTTGTCTTTTTTTTAATAGATGTTTCTTAGAGTATAATTGCTTCAAAATACTATATTAGCTTCTGTTGCACAACAAAGCGAATCAGCCATATGCATCCACATGTCCCCCTTATCTCTTGTCTTTTTGATGATGGCTATTCTAACAGATGTAAGGTGATATTTCATTGTGGTTTTATAAATTGTAAGGTTTGTGTTCATCTGTTACTCAGCAATAGAAAATTAATACAAAGGTATTTTGAATCATATATGTTTTCAGAGAGAGCTCTGCCCCATACCATATCTTGAAGGAAACACTGAAGAAAGTACTCTCATTGAATCAAAATAGAAATTTCAAGATAGAGGAAAGCAAATGTAGAGCCAACAGGGATGAGCACTGAGTCTTTCATTATAGGTGATTAAATGTACATGAAAATGATTGAAATTTGTAAGATGAAAATTCATGTAAATGTTATTGAGTTAACCTGGTACTTAAAATTCTAAATTATCTCAGCAAAATCCAGGACGTGAAAGGGATTGGTGGTAAAGTATCAGCATCTCTTCCTAAATGTTTTACTTGGTCAGTGAGAATAGGGATGGGAGAGCAGAGGGAAAAGTCACACAAGACTTTAGTTAAGGTAGAATGAAGAGATGGTTCACTCAGCCAGTAAAAGTGAGGGAAGGAGAAAAGAAGAAACAACTAAGTTTATTAAATAATAAAATAAGATGGAGGAAAGAAATCCAGGTATATTGGCTGCTGTAATAAATGGGAAGTGCTGAATCCCCCATCGAGAGACAGAGGCAGTTGGATTGGGTTAAAAATCAGTACTTGTGTTATTTGCAATACATTTAAAACAAAGCGATAGAGAAATGTAAAAAGTGAAAGATTAAGCAAAGATGTATAAAGCAAACACAAACTCAAGGGAAACAGGAACATACCTGGTGTAATAAAAGGACCTTCAAAGCCAAAAGCATTTAATGAGACAAAAAGAGATGTTATATGGTGATAAAAGTCACAATCCACCAAGAAGATAAAACGACCACAAACTTGAATCATCAAATAAAAACTGCGAAGTGTATAAAGCAAAAATTCCTTAAAATACAAAGAGATGAAGATAAAAATGAAATGATACGTCTTAATATATGTCTCTTAGAATTTTTTTTTTTTTTTTTTTTTTTTTTACGCCTCTCACTGCTGTGGCCTCTCCCGTTGTGGAGCACAGGCTCCGGATGTGCAGGCCCAGCGGCCATGGCTCACGGGCCCAGCCACTCCGTGGCATGTGGGATCCTCCCGGACTGGGGCACGAACCCGTGTCCCCTGCATTGGCAGGCAGACTCTCAACCACTGTGCCACCAGGGAAGCCCTCTTAGAATTTAATGAATCAAGGAGGTAGAGGATTTAAATAATACAACCAACAAAATTGTATATCTATATTTTATAACTATTTGGAGAGATAAGAACATAGGACAGTTGCAGAACTTTGTACGATACAATAAAATATACTTGCTCATGGAACATGAGCATGAAAAAGCATGCTGGGTTTTTTGTTTTAACATCTTTATTGGAGTATAATTGCTTTATAGTGTTGTGTTAGTTTCTGCTGTATAACAAAGTGAATCATCTATACGTATGCATATATCCCCATATCCCCTCCCTCTTCATCTCCCTCCCATCCTCCCTATCCCACCCCTATAGGTGGTCACAAAGCACGGAGCTGATCTCCCTGTGTTATGCCGCTGCTTCCCACTAGCTATCTATTTTACATTTGGTAGTGTATATATGTCAATGTCACTCTCTCACGTCGTCCCAGCTTACCCTTCCCCCTCCCTATGTCCTCAAGTCCATTCTCTACATCTGCATCCTTATTCCTGTCCTGCCCATAGGTTCATTAGAACCTTTTTTGTTTTTCTTTAGATTCCATATATATGTGTTAGGATATGGTATTTGTTTTTCTCTTTCTGACTTACTTCACTCTGTATGGCAGACTCTAGGTCCATCCACCTCACTACAAATAACTCAATTTCATTTCTTTTTATGGCTGAGTAATATTCCATTGTATATATGTGCCACATCTTCTTTATCCATTCATCTGTTGATGGACACTTAGGTTGCTTCCATGTCCTGGCTATTGTAAATAGAGCTGCAATGTACATTGTAGTACATGACCCATTTTGAATTATGGTTTTCTCAGGGTATATGCCCAGTAGTGGGATTGCTGGATCATATAGTAGTTCTGTTTTTAGTTTCCTAAGGAACCTCCATACTGTTCCCTATATTGGCTGTATCAATTTACATTCCCACCAACAGTGCAAGAGGGTTCCCTTTTCTCCACATCCTCTCCAGCATTTATTATTTGTAGATTTTTGATGATGGCCATTCTGACCGGTGTGAGGTGATACCTCATTGTAGTTTTGATTTACATTTCTCTAATGATTAGTGATGTTGAGCATGCTTTCATGTGTTTATTGGCAATCTGTATATCTTCTTTGGAGAAATGTCTGTTTAGGTCTTCTGCCCATCTTTGGATTGGGTTGTTTGTTTTTTTGATATTGAGCTGTTTGAGCTGTTTGTATATTTTGGAGATTAATCCTCTTGTCAATTGCTTCGTTTGCAAATATTTTCTCCCATTATGAGGGTTGTCTTTTTATCTTGTTTATGGTTTCCTTTTCTGTAGCATGCTGGGTTTTTTTTTACACCAGTTGTGTGCTTAGACGAATAAAGCTTAATATTTAAAATTTAGAAATTTTACAGGCTATATTATCTAACCATAATCTAGTAAAACCAACTACCAGAATTTTAACTATGTGAAAAGTAAAAATTCACTGTTAAAAATGTGTGTATCGAAGAGGAAATCAAAGTTGAAATCAAATAGTATCTATAAATTTGCAAAAATGAGAAAAAAAATTTCAACCAAGACAGAAGAATATAACTAAAGCTACACACAGAGGAAATTTTATGGTCTTAAAACATATTAGCTGGGAAGGAGAGACTGAAAATAAACTAATAGATTATCTAATGGTTAAACATTTTTCCATTTCTGGAATAGAACAACTTCATCATAACATATATTTTTTATATTGTTTCTTTGACTAACTAATATTTTGTTCAGAATATTTGTATATATTTTATTATTAAAAATAGTGAATTTTATTTTTATACTATCTGTCACATTTTGATATCAGATTTATACTTGTCTTATAAAACGAGTTGGGTGGTATTCTTTTTTTTTTCCCCATGTTAGAATTTAAGCTTGTTATTATTATTGTCACTATAACTATTTCTATTAAGTGCAATGTTTAGTAGCACTTGACCAAAAAACTATGTGGGTTTGATGCTGTCTTTGTGGGAAAGAATATTTACTACTGATTAAATTTCTCAAGCAATTAATGATTTTTAATTTCTTCTTAAATCATTTTGGTAATTTATATTTTCCTAGAAATGTGTGCATTTCATCAGAGTCTTTAAATATGTTGATTTAAAGATGTTCATAATATGCTCTTATCTTTTAAATCTGTGTTCCATCTAGAGTTCTCTCTCCCTTTTCATTGCTAATATTGTTTATTTATATCTCCTTTTTTCTTGGTTAATCTTGACAAAGATTTTTTTTTAAACTAGGCTTTTCAAAGCACCAACTTTGATTTTGTTGATCCTTTCCTTTTATTTATTTCTGATCTTATTATTTCATTTTTTCTACATCATTTATAACTTTTTTTGTGTTTTTCTTTCTTTAACTTCTTCCGCCATTTATCTTTATCCTACTATAAGCAATTACAGTGTAATTTTCTTCTGAGCATCACTCTAGCTGTAACTGCAGCTAGAGCCCATAGTAGTTTTTAACATTGTGCTATATTTGCACTCTCTTCCTTTCTCTCCCCAACCATACAGACACACACTCGTACACATACATAAATCTGCACACAAAAAAACAGCAATTCCTTATGGTTCAACCATAAAATGTAAAAATATATCATCAGTCATAGAAAAATTACTTAATTTTGTATTGATATTAGTCAGATTTCTAAGAGTGTATCCAAAAGCCTGTTTAATTGGGTGTTTGTGTATATGTCCTTCATCTAAGCTCATGTCCTATAATGATTGCATAGTGATAAAATGTTTTGTCTGCTTGCCTTGGTTTTAGTTTCACTGTTGAAGTTGATATACTGTTTTACTAATTTGGATTTTAGATTGTTTTCTGATTTTATGAAAGAATATTCCACAACATTCAACATTCACATCTTCTTTGCTTTGCAGTCCCTCTAATGGTAGCCTATAGTGAATATTCAAACAGTGGAAAAGGCAGCGACCTTGATTGGGTAGTTTTAAACAAAAAATGTAATGTTCTGATCTCCTGGCAAGATTAACACTACTTCACAGAATCATGTGTCAATGTTGCCAATTTAAGGACTTATTTTGCTACCAAAACTTATTTTTTAGAATACCACTTAAAGGATGTGTATAGGGTATATTATGCATATAAATTTCTTTTATAATTTTATTTATTTATTTTTGCTGTACGCGGGCCTCTCACTGTTGTGGGCTCTCCCGTTGCGGAGCACAGGCTCCGGACACGCAGGCCCAGCGGCCATGGCTCACAGGCCCAGCGGCTCCGCGGCATGTGGGATCTTCCCAGACCGGGGCACGAACCCGTGTCCCCTGCATCGGCAGGCGGACTCTCAACCACTGCACCACCAGGGAAGCCCTAAATTTCTTGATCTTAATTTTATTTGTAAGAATAGCTCATTGTTGCCAACAGGCAGGGCCACAAAGGAGCATTTACAATATGGTAGCGTTACAAGCAAGGTGGATTAGATAGTGGTGACTTCTTCCTTCCATACCCCAGGCACCTGCTAGTATTTCCTGATCTTGCTTTCTACTTGACATGGGTGCATTCCTTTGAGCCATTAACATCTCTGTGTTGATTAAACCCTAAGACTCATAGCAGAAGTATACTTCTCAAAATTTTCTCAGTTTCTCAACTGATTTTTCTGGAATTTGAGATTTGGAAAAACTTGCACATCTGCCTGGAAATGCTGCAGAGTAACTCCCATGTGGACACACTGCCTTTGTGTTTACTGGTCTGTGCATTCCGTCTCTTCTACGTCTCTGACCTTCCTCTGGCATCATTATTCCTTTGTCTTGGGGTATCTTTCCTCTAGTGAGAGGCTGCTGATAATGAAAATGTCTTTGTTCAAACTCATTCTTGACAGACAATATTAATGAGCATTCAATTCTTGTTTGATGGCTACTTTCTCTAATCACTTTAAGGCTATTATTACTCTTAGTTCTTGCCTTGGTGTTGTTGGGAAATCAACTCCTGGTAGTGTTGACTTCTCTGGGTAGAGAGTAACCTACCTTGCCTTAGACAGAGTGGGGGTTGCAAAACAGCTGTTGCTGATTAAAAGGATTACTGTTGACCTTGGGTCAGGTCCCAGGAAAATGAGAAGGATCCCATGTGTCTTTGACTTTTACCTCATTGTAAGGGGCCAATTGTAGGGGCCCAGAAGTTTGAACTCACTATTATATACAAAATTCAGAGGTGATTTTTTTTTTTTTTTTTTGCGGTATGTGGGCCTCTCACTGTTGTGGCCTCTCCCGTTGCGGAGCACAGGCTCCGGACGCGCAGGCTCAGCGGCCATGGCTCATGGGCCCAGCCGCTCCGCGGCATGTGGGATCTTCCTGGACCGGGGCACGAACCCGTGTCCCCTGCCTCGGCAGGAAGACTCTCAACCACTGCACCACCAGGGAAGCCCAGAGGTTGTTGTTTTTTAAAGAAATAGAACTAGCAAATGTTAGTTAGCTTCAGATGTTTATAAGAAATTATATTACTGTTTTGCTATAATATAGGTACTCATTACATATGTTAGGGTTTTTATTCATATTTTTTTGATTAATTAATTAATTATTTTTGCCTGTGTTGGGTCTTCGTTTCTGTGCGAGGGCTTTCTCCGGTTGCGGCGAGTGGGGGCCACTCTTCATCGCGGTGTGCGGGCCTCTCACTGTCGTGGCCTCTCTTGTTGCGGAGCACAGGCTCCAGACACGCAGGCTCAGTAGTTGTGGCTCACGGGCCCAGTTGCTCCGCGGCATGTGGGATCTTCCCAGACCAGGGCTCGAACCCGTGTCCCCTGCATTGGCAGGTGGATTCTTAACCACTGTGCCACCAGGGAAGCCCTATTCATGTTTATTTTAAATTCCTATGCTCTTTATTTCTTTAGTCAGAGTGCATAAGAAAAGAACTAGAATAAATTTTCTATCAAAGTCAAAGAAAATACATAGCAAATGTTCTTAAATTTTCTTGTAAATGATTGTAGAAAATGTGGATTCAAAGTCTGCTTGGTTTAATATGACACTGTGGCATAATAGATCTAGGAATGGCTCCAACAATTGAATTCAATTATCAAAATACAAGTTGACCAACAAGCTAATAAAATTTAACCTTGTCAAAGCAATTTCTCTAAGTATAAATTAAATACCTACTATCTCACTACTTTAACCATTTAGCAGAGACTATATTTTAGATGAGGCGTTCATTGAATTATACATTAATAACATTTCCTGTGTTGATACAGCATATGCTAGTCTTACTGTAACCCTACTACATTTCAAAGTAAATCACTGCTTTGTAGAAGGTACTTTTTATATGTGTTAGTATTTGATATTCTGCAAAACGTCATTTACTCTCTACTATATTTTTCACACTTGCTAGGAAAGAGTATTTGTCTCTTTTGGGAAGGGTGAAAAATTTAGTTTTATTTCACTGTCTATTCATATTTGAGGAGGATAATTAAATATTGTATGTGTGGCAAGTTTAGTGTTTATTTGCAGGATTAGCCTAGTGTCTAAAATGAAAAATATTGGTCTGATAAATGTTTTCTCTTCTTAAGATATGGATGATTTTGAGATACAAAAGTAGCAATAATATTTAACTACTACTTATATGACTGTGGAAACAGAGTCAAGTTATTGTTCTAAGGTTATGAAATGGAGTGTAATAGCATTAATTTGTTATGCTCAAGTACATGCTTATTCATTTTTAAACTAAGTGTTGTGAACCAACTTTACCTGCACTAGGTACTTGGGAGATATGGCAGTAAACAAGAGAACCCCTACCCCTCGAGAGCTTTGTAGTTTTTCAAGGAAAGTGTGTAATGAACAAATATTAACTGTTGCACTTAATACAGGTATATCTTCTAGAGCTGGTATTAAAGTTTCCAAATAATTCATACTCTACAAAATTATTTAATGAAACAGGGCTTTATTGGGATAAGCTAAGTTTTGATGAGTTAACAATAACAAGAACAACAAATGTTCCTTAGTGATAAGAAGCAACAAATTTGTATTTCTCACTTAAGCTAGATATCCAGAGTTGGTTGGCAAAGGGCATCTGTTCATCTTCGTCTGATGGAGGCAAAATTATCTTATAATGCTGCCATTTCAACTGGGGTCATTTAGGGTCCAATTTAGTAGAGGCAGAGAGGTAGAAATTCTTGTACTGGCAATTAAATGCTTCTGCCCCAAAGGGACATATGTTATTTTCACTCACATTTCGCATGGCCATCTAATTTCAATGGGATGGAAGAGTGCAATCCTCTAGGTACCCAGAAGTAAAAGAGAACAGAATATTGATGAACAATGGTAATATTTCCCACAGATCGTAAATCTGATTACCAAATTTTCAATACAGTCTTTCTCCCACCCACGTTACACACTCCACCCTCAACAAGGGAGATAATCTCAAATTCTCATTTAACCATGGCATTAAGATCAAAATCCAGGATTTCTGAATGATACAAAGTATTCTTCATATCAAAGGATAATGTGTAGTGGTTATCAGATTCAGCTGTGGTTACTGTTGATCCTAAGAATTCTGAAGTAAAAATACAAGTTATCTCCCCTGACCCCATGCCACATACCCAATATATAATGGTGAGATAAAGATAGGATAACAGAAATAAACAACCCCATTTATGATGAGAAAAAATAGAAGACACACAAGAGTCACTGGTTCGTACATTTTCTAAATTCCACTGGCAGATATGGTGAGGGCCACATACTTTGGGAGTGAGGACTGCTCATTAATAAGCCCTTGAAAATACTCTTAGGAGGAGATCCCTTGCTCACTGTTGTCCGTGGCCCTTAGCTCCGTCCTCCTAGAGAGCCTGCCTTTTCTATTATACTGCTTGGCTAGATCTGAAATAGGTATTGGGGAATATGCTGATACTGGGAACTTGTAAGTTAATTGATCACTTTCTATGTGAGGGCATCTGGGTGACCAAGAGTCATGTTAAGTCTCAAATAGTCATGACCTCCTGATTCTTTTATCAGTACAGGTCTCTCAAAAATTTAATAGCATTCTTATCTATTCGATTCTAGAAATCTCAGTCTGCCAGTAGCCACACCCCTCATTCTTCACAAGGATCCCAAACTGCTACATGGGCAAAGTTGAATCAACAATATTTTTCTCCACTTTTTGACTAATGGAAGGCACCTTGAGTCTGTTGGCTTTGGTGCAAGAGCCATATCTTATGCTCTTTACACTGAGTCATTTTTTTCCAATTGAAAAGTTACTGTGTCAGGATTCCCTTTCTGGTCATGATGGCAAAACATGCACCTGATTTAATCTCCCGCTTTATACAACTAAAGAGCTGGGAAAATATATGAAACAGCTGTTTTCACATATTGGATATAAGGCAGCACAGGACTGTGATTGCTGAGAAATAGGAAACAAATGAATTGAGTTCTAGGATGGCCTAATTTTCTACCTGGAGCCACATTTGAACCAGTGAAGCAGGAAGAGGTTGCCAAACAGAACTTCAGTTGCCTCAATAAGTTGAGAAGGCAGAGGTAAGAGTTCAGAGTGTCTGAGGTAGTCGGAAATTGCGAAAGAGTTCTAGAGGGGAAAAAAATGTCACAGAAAAGAGCTCAAGAAATCTGACTATGAGTTCCCTAGACTCTTTAGCTGAAAAACAATCTGTTTGTGCCTCGGATGAAATTCTGTAAGATCAAGCAAGGGAGCCTCTGGGGAGCTGTGAGCTGAACTGTTCCCAGAACTCACCCAGAGCCACAGTAAAGAGTTCTCGATAATCACTCAGTAGAGACCAAGGAGAGCCACACCTTAGTCATGGGGTTAAACTAGACCTGAAAGTAAAGGCTACTCTACATCCTAACAAATCTTAAACAAAACTTGGAAGGATCAAACTAAACAGCAAGTATAATAACTTAATTGTCCAGCAGAACAAAGCCCAAACTCCTTAAAGGAAGACAACAAAATCAAGATTCTCATCAATATAAACTTCATGATGTCCTGGGTGTGAAAAAAATTACTAAATATAAAAAAATCAGGAAAATGAAACCCATAATTAGAGGACAAGTCAGTCAACAGAAACAGACCCAGTAGCCAATAAATATTAGTAGAGAAAATGCAGTCTTTTAAACAAACTGTGCTGGCTTTATTATATCTATAAGGAAGACAAATGAATTTTGACTTTTACCACATGCCATACACAAGAATAAACTTGAAATGGATAACTCAACTAAATATATATGCTAAAGCTATAAATCTTCTATAAGAATAAATAGGTAAAAATCTTTATGACCTTGGGATAAGCAAAGTTTTTTGATAAACACCAAAAGCATAAAAATCATTGATACATTAGAGTTTATCATTATTGAAACAGCCACTCTTTGGAAGACATCATTAAGAAACTGAAAGTAGAAACCACAGATTAAATAAAAATATCCAACAGGTACATAAAATACATGTAAGAGTTATTTATATATTCTAAATACATAAAGAACTCTTGCAACTCATAGTTAGAAGACAAATTGTCCAATATACTAAGAACCAGAGATCTGAACAGGCATTTCACAAGAGTGTGTACGGTGGTCAGTAAGCACATGAAACAATGCCCAACATCATTAGTCATCAAAGAAATGCAAATTAAGTTCACAATGAATAGCACTACACATTAACTTGAATCGCTGAAATTAAAACTGACAACCCTAAATGTTGGTGAGAATGTGAAGCAATTGAAACTGTCATATATTGCTGGTGGGAAGGTAAAATGGTACAACCACACTGGAAAACTCTGGCATTTTCTTTTCAAGATAAACAGGTACATATCATATGACGCAACAATTCTACAGCTAGATAGTTACTTAAGGGAAATAGAAACATTTGCGTACACAAAGCCTTGTATATGATTGCTCAAAGAGGCCTTATTTATCATAGACAAAAACTGCATACCATCCAAATTTTCATCAGTATATGAATGGATAAACAAATTGCAGTAGTCCGTGCAATAGTATACTACTTAGCAAAAAAACAAAATGACTTTCTGATACACATACCAGCACAGACAAATTTTTTAAACATGCTGGGTGGAAGAAGCCAGATACAAAGGAGTACACACTGTATAATTTTGTTTTATAAAATTCTAAGGAAGGCATATGTAATCTATAGTGGCAGAAAGCAGATCAATTGCTGATTTGGGGCCAGGAGTAGAGAGAGATTGGGAAAGGACGTGAAGGAAACCCTTTATGAAGATGGAAATGTTCTGTATTTTGATTGTGTATTGTTGCCAAAACTCACCAAACTTATAACTTAAAATATATGAATTTTATTGTTCGTAAATACAGTTGATTTATTACATTATGGTTCTTTGTCTCTTCAAGGCATACTCAAGCTTACCCTTTATTCTTCAAAGTCAAGAAAAACTTTTCATTTTGAACTTTTACCTCTACAAGACCCTGAATATTTTGCATTCTGTCTGTTCCACTTTCCCTTGAAAACCAAACAATTCTTTTATGAGCCCAAGTCTTTTTTATTTTACCTTGTCAAATACAGCCTGTGTTATTCTTCTAAGGCTGTCATAACAAAATACCACAGACTGGGTGGCTTAAATAACAGAAATTTATTTTCTCACAGTTCTGGAGGCTGGAAGTACAAGATAAGGTGTTGGCAGGGTTGATTTCTCCTGAGGCCTCTCTCCTTGGCTTGCAGACAGCTGTCTTTTGGCTGTGTCTTCACAAGGCTTTTTTCTCTGTGCTTTGGTCCCTGGTGTCTCCCTCTCTCTTCTTACAAGGACAACAGTCATATTTGATTATGCCTCGCCCTTTTGACCTCTTTTAACTTTACCTCTTTAAAGGTCCTGTATCAAAATATTGTCACATTGGGCATTAAGGCTTCAACACAGGAACTGGGGGGACATGTTCCAGCCTGTAACTTTCTGCTCTTTCCCCTGCCCCCAGATTCATGTCCTTTTCACATGCAAAAACATTCATGTCATCTCGACCCCAAATTCTTAATTCATTCTAGCATTAGCTCAAGCCCAAAGTCTCATCTAAATATCTAAATCAGGTATGGGTGAGACTCGAGGTACAATTCATTCTGAGGCAAAATTCCTCTCCAGCTGTGAATGTATGAAGCCAGACAAGTTATGTGATTCCAGAATACAGTGGTGGGACAGGCGTAGTTCAGATATTCCCAGGTCAAAAGGGAGAAATTGGAAAGACAAAAGGTGTGATGGGTTCCAAGCAAGTCCACAACCTAGCAAGGCAAATTTCATTAGTTTTTTTTTTTTTCCATTAGATCTTGAAGCTCAGGAATAATCCTCTTTGGTTCTACCCTCTCTGCTCTCCAGGCCCACTGGGGCATAACTCTTTGGTGGGGACAGCACAGTCCTCCAAGGCTCTGAGTCATAGCCTTGCCTTTGAAGCCAAGGAGAAGGTAGCCCTGACCCCGACTGTGGTGGCAGTGGCAGCCCTGCTGATTTCGGAATCATCCTTGGTCACTCTTACCTTTTCTTGAACCACAATGCGTGTTGGCAGTCAGATAGCTCTATTGTCCCATCCTGTAGAATCCCAGAATTCTGACAGCTGTCCTTCATTTCATCCTGCCTCTGTCCCCTTTACTTCATACTGGTAGTGTCCCTGATGATATAATCCCATCTCTATTCCTGGTTTCTGCTGCAATGGCTGATCAAACCCATGAGTCACACCCAGGATATCTTTATCAAATGATTTTCCAGCCACTCCCTTGCTATTCTTTTCTGAACTCATTTTCTCATTTTTTACAATATGGATAGGCTGAGAATTTTCCAAACCTTCAAGTTCTGGTTACTTTTTGCTTAAAAATTACTTCAATTTCTCTCTTTCCTCTCACATCTTACTATAAGCTGTCAGGAGGAATCAGGCTGCACTTTCAACACTTTGCTTAGAAATCTCCTCAGCTAAATGTACAAGTTCATCACTTTTAACTTCTACTTTCCACAAAATATAGAACACAGTTTGGCCAAGTTCTTTGCCACCTAGCTGGCACTGTAAGTCTTCACAGGGCCATTCTACCATTCTATCAAGTTCAGGATGGTGGGGAGGATGGTAATACCGGTGAATTCTATGAGCACGGGTCCATTGTCTCACTTCATTTGCTGTACACTGAGTTCCTTGATCAGAAGCAGTGCTGTGTGGAATACCGCGACAGTGGGTAAGGCATTCTTTACGTCCAAGGATGCTACTTTTGGCAGAAGCATTGCACGCACGGAAGACAAATCCATATCCAGAGTAAGTGTCTCTTCCAGTAAGAACAAAATGTTGTCCTATCCATGGTGGAAGGGATTCAGTGTGATCAAACTGCCACCAGATAACTGGCTGATTATCTTGGGCAGTGGTGCCACACTGGGGACTCAGTATCATTCTTTACTGCTGGCAGACTGGGCACTTAGTAGCAGCAATAGTGCAGTCAGCCTTGGCAAGTGGAAGTCCATGTTGCTGAGTCCATGCACAACCTTTATCCTTGCCACCATGGCCACTTTGTCCCTGAGCCCATTGGGTGATGACAGGGGTGACTGCGAAAAGAGGCTAACTAGTATCCACAGAACAGGTCATTCTTCTGTTTAATTATTCAAACCCTCCTCTGCTGAGGTCACCCATTGGTGAACATTCACATTGGATACAAATATATTCACATTTTTTTTTCCCATTCAGAGAGGTTTATTCACATAAATCGTCCCCAGATTTCCTTGTACCAATCTTCCATTGCTGATCGTTCCTTGGTGCATAATCTAACCCCAAGTTTCTGCAGGCAACAGTGTTATCAAATATTTTTCCGTTGTGTAACATGGACACTATTTTTAAACTTCCATTATCATTATCCATTACCTACAGAAGAACTACTTAAGCCAGCAGGGACTCAGGCTGAGGGAGACCCCATACATGGCTTCAGGGTGAGAGAGAGGTGGAAAGCTTCACATTGTCAAAGTGGTAGAGAAGTATTATCCTTTTTTTGTACTCAGGATTAGAGGATGTTAGTGTTAGTGTACTTAAGTATCTTCTACCTTAAGAGCGTAAGTTTAGACATTGAAATTCACCATCTCCTTTCCATCACTGAGAACCTATGCAACTCTGTAACTAGGGCATCAACAAAAGCAATCACAAATTCTTGCACAGTTAAAAAGCATAAACTCTATGATACATATAGATCTTTGCTTTAAAAAACAGAAAGGTAAGCTTGGCTTGACGGAGTTGTTATACAGAAGAGTTGAGGTTCTTGAGTTATGGAGCCAGGAGAAAAACATACATAGTTTTGGGGAATCATGCAATAAGCCCTTCCAAGAGAGAACAGTTGGCTAAACTCAACCCAAGAAAAATATGATTGAATAGGTTTCATGTACACATTCCTATTCCTCTGTGGCTTGCTGTATTTTGCTATATTAGTGGAGTTTGTTTTGAACTGTGTTACTTGTGTAACACGTTAGTATGCTGGAGAGAAAAAAATCATATATGAACCAATGCGACTTCAAGAGTACATTGTTATTCCCTACTCACCAGTGACATATGAGCTTATTTATATTGCAGGAAATATGCATTGTAGCAGAAAGGCTGTATTAAGTAGAAAAGTGGAAGGGTGCCAGAGAATCTATAGTTGTCAGCCTTATTCTAATCTGAAGTCATGAGGGAAGGCTTTCTGGAGGAAGTGATTGAAGCTAACACCTGCAGGATTTTTCAAGGCCATGTTGTTGTAAAGGTTAAGAGAAAAGCATTTCAAACAGAGGGAAAATTTGGGGAGAAATATTCAGAGACAAAAGGGCAAAAACAAACAAAAATCTGGGACTTTTGCAAGGAGCTAAAGAAAGTTCAGTATTTTTGGAGGTGAGAGAGCAGTTGGTGTGAGATGAAACGAGAGATGTACAACAGGGCCAGACCAGGATTTTCTTCCTTAGTAGAAATGGAAGACAGTGACAAGAAAAAATTTGGTTGTTAAATGGAGAATGGTTTATTACAGGGGCGAGAGTGGGATCAGGGAGACCAGCGAGAAGGTTATTGCAGTTGTCGAAGAAAAAATTTGATTGTGGCTTGAACCCAGCTAATTACAGTGGGGAAAAGAGCAAATGGATTCAAGAGCTATCAAGGAGGTAAAACAAGTAACACCTAGGGCTGTGTGTTTGCATGTCGGGGGTCAGAACAGGAAGCATGAAGAATCAAGAATATAAGGTTAATTTTAGATCTGTTATACCTGGAACAGTAGAGATATTGCCCAGTTGCTAGTCAGATATATGAGCCTGGATTTCAGAAATCAAGTATGAGCTGAGGATAAATTTGGGAATTGACGACACAAAGATGGCTGTTAAAACCATGGAGTGAATGTAAGAATTTAGGAAGAGAGTGCAGAGGAGAAAACAAAATTGAGCTTGTATGACTCTTGTTTCCCAATTGATTTTTTTTTTAACATCTTTATTGGGGTATAATTGCTTTACAATGGTGTGTTAGTTTCTGCTTTCTAACAAAGTGAATCGGTTATACATATACATATGTTCCCATATCTCTTCCCTCTTGCGTCTCCCTCCCTCCCACCCTCCCTATCCCAATTGATTTTTGTACCCCAGAGAAGCTTCCCTGGCTTTCTGTGCTCTTGGTCAGTTAAGCTTAACCCCTGCCGAAACAATGCCTGTGGTGATGATCATGATGGAGCAGGTCAAGTGGCAGATTGGGCCCCAAAGAGATGCATGGCTAAGACTTCAAGGGTGTTTATCCATGTTGGCTGCTCAGCGGTGGAGTGCCAGGAAGAACAGGAGGCAACCAGCTTTTTTCTTCTAGTCTAGTCTTCAAAATAGACAGGTTGCCTGAACTGCTTCCCGTGGCAGGCACTGGAACCAGTCCAAGATGCTGGGCAGCTATGACTGGTTTCTCTGAATTACACACAGGTAATGCCATAGTCAGGTGCATTGGCTCTACCATTTAATAGTCATGGCACCTTGAGCAGCTTCTCCGTGACTCAGTTTACTTCCATGGAAAATGGGTATAATTATAGTAATTATCCAATGGCGATATTGTGAGGATTAAGTTATTCAATGCATGTAAAGCACTTAGACCTGCACTTGGCATGTAGTAACTTGAAATAAGCATAAGCTATAATTATTACTTATCTTTAGGTTCAGTGTGGGCACAGAGGTAGTGATCAAGGGAAAAATGGTAGGTAGGTAACTAAAGGAGGATGGAGCTTGGCAGCTCTCCTCTATGAGCACAGTGGGAAATAAACAGAAGTTAGTGGGTACAGTACTAAATATGCCCATTCTCCTGGATTGTTACACAGCCATCTGCTAAGTGGTTCAGTGCCTCCAGTGCCAGGCACTGTGCACGCCTATGGTAATGTCAGGAGTCAATGACAAGAGTGACATTTTCTTTAACATCTTTACTGGTTACCATTTAAATTGGGCAATCACCGTTCATGAATCAGTTTTTCTGAGGCGAAAGTAAAATCATGTTTAATGAGACCAAATTTACTGGGCTGGATATTGGCAGGACTTGAATCACTAACCTGTACTCCGGTTTATTTAGTAACTCTGAAGCTGTCCTTCATACCAAACTTGGGTGTAACACCTGTATCATTCATTCAACAAATATTTATTGAGAGACTACATTGTGCTGGGGTGCCATTCTAAGGTATGTTAGTGATCAAAACAGGCAAAGATTCTCACCCTTGTACAACCTGTATCCTATGTTATAAGGAAGTCACAGGGAAGGTGTGGATAATTCATGTAAAACAATTTGCACAGGTTTTCTGGAAACAAAATTTCCCACCTGATTGATACAGTTTTCCACTGGTTCAACCTGCCTTTCTGACAAACTGTATTTTTGTCCTGGTAAGCCTCCCTTCTCTCTGGGACTTCCTGTGTTCTCAGTTGATATCACACACTTCAGATCTTTAAGTATACTGGAGACCATCTGGTCCAAAAGTCTCATTTTATAGATGTGACAGTTGAGGCCCAGAAAATAAAAGGAACTTGGCTTATGTCTTCAGAGCGAGTGACTGCCTTTGTCAGATGTAAGATTACTTGTAACAAGTTTCCCCTGAGAATTAGATGAAAATAAAATAGTTCAGTGACTCCCCACACCCACCCCAATGCATGATGCTCCAACTCTTGAGTCTTCCAATTGTTGTTTACTTAGAGTGTATTTCTGTATAGAAGACATAGAGCTTACATCACTCAGAAATGGTTTTGGTGAAGGCAGCCGTAAATACCAAAACAGCAGTGGCTTAAATAAAAGAGAAATTGATTTCTGTCTCATGTAAAAGAAATGCAGAGATAGGCAGCTCAGAGGTGGTGAGGTTGCTCTGTAATCTTCATGATTCAGGTCTTTCTAGCTCACCTCTCCACCATCCCTGCGGCGTGGCCCTTGTCCTCACGTCCAAGTTGGCTCGTCTGGCCATCATATCCGTATTCTAGAGAGCAGTGTAGTGTAAAGGGAAGAAAGAGGTGAAGTATGAGTGTTACTGTGTCCGTATCAGCCAGGTGTGATCAGAAAAGCAGGTCTACTAAGAGTGAAGTAGAAGAAGGGATTTATTTTAGGGACTTGACCTTCCCTAAAGGGCATGGGTTAAACTGTTTATGTTCTGCTATGTTGGTTCTGTATATGGTGCTGGGCCTGAAGATAGCACAGCAGGCCATTTAAAAGGAAAGATGGACGTGTTCATGGTCAGTTTTATGTGTCACCTTGGCTAGTCTGTCATCCCCAGTCATTCGGTCAGTTGCTGTGAGGGTATTTTGTAGATGTGACTGAAGTCTGTAATCAGTTTACCTTAAGTACGGAAGATTATCCTTGATAACCTGAGTAGGCCTGATTCAGTAGTAGGCAGAACCGAGGCTTCCCAGAAGAAGAAATTTCACCTTTGGATAGCAGCTTCTCCTCGTGCCTGAGAGGTCCAGCCTGCCCTTCCTGATGGCCTGCCTAACAGACGTTGGTCTTGCCTAGCTAGCTTTCAGTGTAAGCCAATTCCTTGCAGTGATTCTCTTCATTTGTATCTCCTACTGGTTCTGTTTCTCTGGCAGAACCCTGACAGACACAGATCTGGTGTGAGAGAAACAAGGATGCCCTGGAACCCACGAGGACGAAGTAGAACCTACATTCATCTCTAACTGCCTCCAAATCTCCAACTCTGATGAGGCTGGTGAAAAGCTGGCCCCCTTTGTCATGGAGCTAACGCACCTTGTCCAGAAGCGGGATAAGCAGCAGGATCCAGCAGGAACTGCGGCAGACCCAGCTGCTATGTCATGCTGACAGGATGAGCCAGCAGATCTGAGACAAGGTGCATGAGCTGCAAGGGCACCTGACTTTACTGTGACCTTCCTAGTGTAAACATGGCTGCCGCTTCACTTCTGCCTTCCTAACCTTGCGCGAATTTCTCCCGTGCCCCATCCTAGCCCAGGACGATACAGAGGAGAGGAGTCTGGGAAACACTGTTCCAGTTTAGTTAGGTTGACACAGCACAAAACCACCACTGCCAGGTATCTTGGGGGAGGTTTCTTGGAAGCTTCCATATGCCACTTTATTTTATAGCTTACTGTCTAGGACATGCAGAACATATCTGGCTGTATTTCTAAAAATCAGAGGTTCTCTGGGCTTCCCTGGTGGCGCAGCGGTTGAGAGTCCGCCTGCCGATGCAGGGGACACGGGTTCGTGCTCCGGTCCGCGAAGATCCCACATGCCGTGGAGCGGCTGGGCCCGTGAGCCATGGCCGCTGAGCCTGCGCGTCCGGAGCCTATGCTCTGCAACAGGAGAGGCCACAACAGTGAGAGGCCCGCGTACCGCAAAAAAAAAAAAAAAAATCAGAGGTGCTCTTCTTTTGAAAGGGAGGATGACATTGGTAACAAAACCTTCCACCAGAGGACTACTCTTTACAGGTTCCTACCTTCTAGAGCCTAATTTTTAGGAGGGGAAATAAGATATTGTACGAACCTTTGTTGAGCTTTGTAAATAGAAATGCTTTTCCTTCATAGTCCCTTGGAAAACTTCTTGGAGTGTTTTCATGTTTAACAAACTTTTCATGTATCAAAGTATTATTCCCAGGACAGCAGTGAACCACTATAAGCGGGTGATTCTTTACCCTAGGTGTCAGGGTGTATCTTATATAGATTAGCAGCAGGACTTTTTAAAAGCCTTTTGAGGGGATGTTGTCTTTCCCTGGAAGAAGAAAATGCAGGGTCAGTGACCAGGAGCCTCCCGTATATATGGAATGCCTTCAGGGATCTGCTTTAGTGTAATGCAGAGGAAACTCACCTCTATTGTAGATTTACATAGCTCAAATAGACTTTATTTAAATGCCTCTTTGTCTGTACAAATTCAACCAATCCAATTCCAGTTCATATTTGTGCAGTAATAATACCATACGATGTAGTTTGAGCTTTACCACAGGCCAGGCACTGGTCTAAGCAACTTAAGTAGATTATCACATTAAAATTTCACAAGAAGCCCATGAAATACTTACTATCACTATGATTCATCTTTTACAGATTAGGAACTGAAGCACAAACAGGTAAAGTAAATTCAACAAGATCATATAAACAGCCGGGATGAACTCAGGACATGGGACCTCCGGAGCCCTTCTCTTGCATTTCCCTGATTCACTCCTAGATCCTGACTCATTACAGAAATAATACATCCAGTACCCTTTCTGCTCGAAGGCAGGAAAGTGAATGCAGGAAAACGTGTTTTAACAATGACGACTTAAAGCAAGAGTTTCCACTTAGCCCACAGGTAACTGCGAAGTTAAATTAATTACCCTATTTTAGGATCATTCTGATTAAATACAGTTAAATAAATAATAACCTCTGACTATATTGGGATCATCTCTAAAGGAAATACCCTGAGACTGGAAGGTGGAAGACAGGGAAAAAGAGGCAGGGCTGGGGGGGCCTAGCACCCCGACATCAGACCTGCAGGAGTGCCCTTTGATGGGGTCCAGGCTTCCCTCTACACCTAGTGCACAGAGCCCTCCTGGCTCAGTTCTGTGAGGGCAGATGCTGTTTGATGCTCCTCTGCAGCATCCAGGGGTTCTTCAGGGGCTTTGCACAACCCAGGGGCTCAAGAACTGTTTTGGGAAGGAGTACTTGAAGGAAGGGGCTTGGGAGCCATGTATTAGGTTAGGATCTTCTAGGCTGATGCAGTCTGCTCCATTATATGCTGAAGGTAAGACTCAGCGGCAGATGTTGTTTTCTCCTGTGTCACCAGTAGCCACTGGAGCCGGAAACCCGTATGTGACACCATAACTAGCCTGTTGTTGTTTTTTTTTGGTGGGGGGGGGGGCGGGTCAGTGTGGGATTTGATAAAGAGACCACCCAGAGGTGTGTATTCTGCTGACAGCAGCCCTGAGACCCCCGGTAAGCCTGCAATCCACAGAGGCAGAGGATGTGATTCTTCATTGCCCTTGAAGTCACTTCCAACCTGTTTTGACCATGTGACTGACAGACAAAAACCCAAACAGGCTGAGTATTGCAGAAAATATGAAATGAGCCTGAAGCCGGTAAATCCATGGAGGATAATTTTTTTTTTCTCTACATCTGATAACAAAAGGTCGCCAGCATGACAAACCGCCTGCCTGCAATTCACCTATCTCAAAGTTCTCTTGGCTCTCTTTCTCTGTCTCTCTTTTTTTAACCTTGGACATGGAATGTGTGAAAGACAGACTGAACAGTATCAATAAAAATCCCGAAGGCTAGAGACGTTTCTGCCATTCACAGAATTTATGAAAAACCCTCTGTCTGTGGAAGGCTCTCCCAGCTCGAAAGCCTCAGCGTGGCTGGCGAGTTCCCTGCAGCAGCTGGAAGCGGAGCTATAAATAGAGCTAGGCTGGAAGCGCCCTCCGCAGAGGGAGTGGGCGGGAGATCCCCGGCTCTTCCCTCCCCATCAGCCCGCGGCGCGAGCTCTCTGCCGGGGAAGCCTGCGCTGCGGGCTGACGGCGTTAACCCTCCCGACGCCGGGCAACTCCGGGAGGCAGCGGGGAGGACGTGATGGCGAACGGACTGGAAAGGGAAATGAAGACACGCTTCTCACCTAGTACTGGCAAACCACAGTCTGGGATTTCTCTCCCTCCCTCTCTTTCCCCCCAAGCTCTGGTTAACCGTTGAAATTCGGCCTTGAAATACACAGAGGGAATTTGTTACATGACTTAAAAAAAAAAAAATTGAGCGGCTGAAATCCAAATCTTTAAAACCATTCCCAATTTGGTTTGCGGAATAATGTTGGTTGTCATATTTCACCGTAGGGTTCCCTCGCCCGTGCTGCTTCTGGACAGTTACTTTCCTCGGGAGGGAACTGTCAAACGGTGTGTGTGTGTGTGTGTGTGTGTGTGTGTCTGCGGCCGTGTGTGTTATTTTCGGCTGATGCACACCCCTCGGTACCCTCGAGGTCGGCAATACCCTGAGCCTTCTCGGCCCCCGCCTTCCGGGCTGGTCGCTGCCAGCCAAGGACTGGAAAAGGAGGGAGTCCCCAGTCCCGGCAGGGCATCCTGCTAACAGGTTCAGATTTCCGCAGGGTCGATGCTGAAGCAGGGACGGGCAAGGGGCAGCTGGGCTCCAGGAAGGTGCACTCGGAAGAGCCACCAGTGGGCGACAGGGACCCGGCCCGGCCCCCGCGCGCCCGGTCTCCTCCGGCGGGTGCTCGGAGCCCCGGAGAGGAGGCGCAGGCAGGGGACGCGGTGCTCTCCCCGGCGGCGAACTGTCACGGAATTCGACACCCGGAAAGGCAGCTGGTCCCTGGCCAGCACTCCTGATCCTTCTCAAATGGAAACACTTTCTTCCGATGAACCTGCCGGAATTCTCAGTGGCATCTCACCTCGGCCTTGCCTCCTGGCGCACTTAACATAAGCCGCATTTATCACTTTGAGACAAGGAAGGTTCCAAATGGAGCGGGGCTCTCGGTTGCAGAACAAGGTATGCTGGAGACTAAGGTGACATTGACTTGGGGGGGCGGGGGGGAGGGGCACATATTTAACCGGGACCATCCTCCCCCAGGCAAGACAGCGAGATGAAGTTTGCCTTGGGCTTCCCCTCTTCCTGCCCCTCTCCAGGCCTTTCTGCTTCACCTTTTCCCTGCCCCCACTCACGCCTTATAAAGGAAAATTCCCCTGAGTGGGTGGCTGGTGGAGAGACTCCCTTATGTTCTTATTTTCAGCATTTTCATGTTCAACACTAGACACAGGTGCCACAGTGCGACCTGAAATTTCCCATCTCTGCTCCTCTTCCACCTTCCCTCCTTTCTCTCTTGCCTGAGTTCCCTGCTATATCCTCTCTCCTGATGCAGCCTACTTTTATTTCTTTGCCCTTCCCCTTTCTAAGTTCCCTTTTCCCTCTTTGCAAATATGAACCAAGATGCAGGGAGGGAGGGGGGAGTGTTGTGGCTCCGTGTGTAATGTAGGCCTGGGGTTATAGGGGGTATGGACTGATGGTCTATGAAGGATCTATTCAGCAAGCATTGTTGAGCACTGACTCTGTCTGACCACATTACTATTCATGTGTACGATGACCGGATTCTCATTTTCTCGAGAATAAACTGCTCCCCAGCTTTTCCCTGGGCACCTCTCTGCTTTCCTCTAGGCTGCAGGAATGGGCATCTGTAGGACATGCGGAAGAGGAGGAAGCTCCTTAGGTACAAGCTAGTTGGGTGCCTCTGTGCTCTCACGCTATGGAGTAGTACTAACTATAATCACACATTAATCATGATAACCATTTATCGAGCACTTGCTATGTTTGTGGTATTGTTCTAAGAACTTTACAAATATTCACTCATTTAAACCTCATAACAACCCCATGAAGTAAGGACAACTGTTATCTCTTTCTTACACAGGGGACAACTCAGGAACAGAAGATTTAAATAATTTGTTCATGATCACACAGCTATTAAGTGGGGGAGCTGCCATTGAAACTCAGAACATCTGACTCTGGACCACAACTCTTAATCTATTACATAGCTCTGTCATCACATATTCATCCATCTATTCTGAGATGGAGGAGCGAACAAGGCAACCAGGATCCTTGGAGCTTGTATTTAAGTTGAGGGAAATAGACAATATATTCAGCAAACAGATTGGATAATTCAGGTAGTGGTAGATGCCACAAAGAAAAGAGAACAGAGTAGTGTAATAGGGAGTGGCGACCTTCACATGGAGTGTGGAGAGGGACATTCTCTTTGTGGTAGGAACGTTCAGGCTGAGACCTTAAAGCTCTGAGGAGAGGAAATACAAATAGCCTGTGAACATATATAGTTATTACCTTTAGTACTTACGGGAATGCGAATCGAAGTCACATTGGGTATCCCTTTACACCCATTTAGTTGGCCCCATATTAAAAAGTTTGACAATATCAAGTGATTGAAGAGGATGTGGATCTGGATCCACAGGACCTTCCAACATTGCTGGCGGGAGTATAAACTGGCACAGTGAGTTTGGGAAACGGTTGGCATTGTATCCTAATTTGAACATTTGTACACCTGTGATCCAGCCGTTTCACTCACTTCTAGATTTATATCTATTAGAATCTGTTGTATATGTTCAACAGGAGACATGTGTGTGAACCTTCGTAACAGTCTGTTCCCAGTAATAAAACCCTGGAAAGAACTTCAATGCCCATCACCAAGGAATAGATGAATAGTGTAATATTGTTATATAGAGGAATATCATACAGCAATCAAAAATGAATAAAATAAGTGACACGTAACAATATGACTGGTTATAAGCTATATAATATTAAATGAAAATTGGCCGAAAGATTACATATAGCATTACATATAACATGACAATCTTTTATAATATTGAAAATTACTATAATAAAAACTCCTACTACTTAGGAATATATGTAGATACAATAACATTATATAAATAGGAAAGCAAGAGAATGAGAACCTGAGATTTGTACTTGTGGTTACCTTAGATGGGGAGAAGCAGGGCGACCATGTGGTTTGTTAGAGGTGAGTCAGTGGCAGGGTCTCAGCTGAGTTTTGGCTGGTAGGGCCAGGTGTGCTTATTACATTGTTAAAAATAACTTGTAAATAATGAAATAGGACAGGCCATGCATGGACTAATGGGAGTAAATGATGAACTAAATATTAAGACTAATCCTGTTTTATGTACTGTGGTCCAGGGTGGAAGGAAGGAAAGAGCAGAAGGTAGACACCTCAGTCTGGGAAGGGGAGCTTGGTGTTCTTCAGGAAGAGGAAGGCTGCCAGGGTAGACATGGGCCAGCAGATCAGAGAGGTAATCTGGGACCAGAACATGCAGAGCCTTGTAGGTCAAAGTAAAGATTGAAGGGTTTTAATCAAGGAAGTGAAATAAAATTGAATTTGAGGTTTTAAAAGGCTACTCTGGGGCTATGTGGAGAATAGACAATACGGGAGGGGCACTTGGGAGGCCACTGCAACAGGAGAGGAGAGAAGATGGTGGCGGGGGTGTAACTGTGTTTCTGCAGGTTATTTACTGTGTCGGGCACCAGCCTGGAGGTCAAGTGGAGGTCAAAATCTAGCCTGTGCTCCCTTGCCAGCAAATGTCCTGTCACAGGGCTTTGAAGGCCTGGAGGAGGGGCATCTTTTTCAAATCTACATGAAGGGCTCTGTGTGCCAGCAGCAGCTCAGGGGTGATCAGGGCTGTGAGAATGGACTTGAAGAGAAGTAGATGGATTCGGGACATACTTTGAAGGTAGAATGAACAGGGCTTGTTGATGGATTTAGATTTGGGGGTTAGTAAGGGAAAGAGAGGAGTCAGAAGTGACACCTGGATTTTTTATTTGGCGGTGAGGATATTGATGCTGTTTACAGAGACGAGGAAGAGCAGAGAAGGGAAGAAAATCATATTTTAAATGTATTAATTTTGAAATGCTGTTAGACAGCCAAGTGTAGATGTCAGGTAGGGAGCTGATTTGAGTCTGAAGCTTGAAGGAGAATTTGGGGCAAGAGACTTAAATGTGGAAAGTATAAGCCTGTAGATGGTATAGTCCAAATTCCTCCACTTAAGTTGTCATTGTCAGATTGTGAATTCCTTGAGGGCAGAGAAAGTTTTTACTTTGTCTTTTTTAATTCCCAGAGGAGGGTAAAGTAGAGTAGGTTATCAGTACATATTGTTTGAATAGATGACAGAAGGGTGCATCAACAGTACAGATGTGGAGAAATAGAGGGGACGTGGAGGAAGTGTCCCAGGTGACTGGACCCTGCCAGTGTCTCAAAGTTGACACTGTGTCCTTTTCCTCCTGAGGCTGAAGCAAGTCTAATGGTGGTGGCACCCCATTAGGAGGATGTGACCTAGGGGCCTTGGGGCCATTGTCATGTGTGGTATCCAGAGCTATTCAGAGAAACCAAAAATGGCACGGACTAGAGAGTGAAAGCCAGAAGAGCCCTGCGGGTCGGAGAAACCAGATGAGGAAGCACTGAGCTAGCACAGGTACTCAGCCAAGAACGCAGCAGACCTTGTGGAGGCAGGGACAGGTGAAATCGGCAAGAGGAGACAGGCCCCGGGGGCTGAACGAAAGGGTGCAAGGCAGTGGGTACACATGGAGCCACAGGTTTGGTTTAAAAGCCAGTGTATATTGCAGACATATTTGATAATCACCAGGTAACTGGCTTGGAACTGGCCACAACCTTCTCACCACCCCCAGGCCCACAGGACCTCAGGCTGTGCAGTCCTTTGGGGCATCTCATTTAGAAGATGGTTGCTGAATGTTTTTATTTCCATTATATAAAAAGTGTATTTTGCTTCTATTACCATTGTTAGAATCAAACCTTAGTTTGAAAGAAATGCCTCCATGCAGGACAACTGATGGACTAGATGGCAGAGAGTGTTTTTAATGGTCGATGATTCCACTGTGGGCATAAAGGGAGAATGGGTTATAATTCTTCCCTTGGTTTCTTTCAGGAAATGTAACGGACTACAGTCATTGGCTTTATTTTCCTAACTTTATAAGTTTTAGTTCCCTTTCTTTTTTGATTTTCCATTTATAACTCTTTGTAATAAATACAAATGAGAAATATAAAATATAAGTAATAAAAGTAAAAGATGGAAAAGAAGGAAAAAAAAAATGAAAATGGTTGCTGAGGCCTTCCCATCCCAGATATCGCATCCCATCCCCCCGCTGGGCCTCCTAGGCAGTACTTCCCCCACAACACCCTCCAGTGCCAGGCTTGAGGGGCTGGCCCGGCATGACTACATTTGGGCCTGACAAGGTTCCCCCATGTCATCATATTCCATCACTCTGCTGACATCTAGTTCTCCAGCCACCACCCTCGCATGGCAGTTCACATCTCTTTACTTGTCTGTCTCCTTCCCTCAAATGGCACCCCTTGCCCCTGTTCACTGGTGTATCTCTGGTGCCAGCACAGTGACTGGCTTAGGGGGTGTCTGCAGGAATTGTGAAAGGAAGAGAGGGAGGTAGGAGGAAGAATTCCCCTTTTTGCTTGGCTCTCAGTTGATCAGGATGAGACCATCCCATTCTCACTAACGAGAGGCGCATGAGGGCCTCTCTTTCCTTGGACAGCTGGGTACAGTCTTGCTTAAGAACGTAAGCTTTGGGATAAAATCGACCTGGAGTTCAGTTTGGGCTCTACCTCATACGGCTTGGTGAGGTCACTTCACTCCTCTCACAGACTCAATTTTTTCATATGTCAAATATAGATAATAACAAAACCTCCCTTATGCTGTCATTGTGAATTTTAAATAAGACAATGATGCGAAGCTTCTAAGCACAGTGCCTGGCATAAAATAGGGACGCAGTAAAGTTTAGGTATTCTTATTTCCTAAGGCATTTGATTGTCAATGCCTCCTTTATTGACCAACTTCAAGGAATGCTTCTAATTCTGAGGATTTAGGCTCCTTATCCAGAGGCGCCTGTGCTCTGGCAGTGAGGTAGTAGCCATTTTTGGCAGATGGGGAACGATTCTTGGGCACATGGGCATTTGCTGTCTCATCTCTCACATTACGACACATAGTATTCCATTGCACATAATCCATGGCCAGCCAGGAGTCTGAATAACAGTGAGGACTCAGAATGTATTCATTCAACATACCACAAACAGTGACTGAATGTCTTACTATGTAAATGGAGGTGCAGTGATGACTAAGACACAGTCCCTGCTTTCAAGGAAATCACAGTCTAGTTAGGGGGGCAGACAAATACATACTGACAATTACAGTGTACACATTCAGAGGATCACTTCTGATCCAGATCCCTGTCCACAAGATCCCCTGCCCAGTGCTGGGAGGAATGATGTAAACGTAGTAATGTTACCGACCTGGGTCCTTGGACTCTTTAATCAACAGAAATTGATAAGAGGCCAGATGAGAAATTCACGCAAGGCTTTACTGAGGCTCCTGCTGCAGCAGGGGGGAGCAAAAACAAGTAAGAGGTGCCCTTGCTCGCTCCCCGAGGAGGGCAGCGAGGAGGGCAGGAGGGCGGGCAGTTTCCTTAAGTGGGGTGAGGGTTAGGGGCGGGTCCGTGGGTGGGGCTGGAGGGGTGGCTTAGGTGGTCGGCCCACTCCCTTGGTGGCGCTGTGTGCAGGGATCATGCACAGTACTCAGTTTTGCTCCTGGCACCTCAGAAATAGCAGTTGGTTTGTGGCCTTATTGTATCTTATTGTTCATAATTTGCTAGGACTGCACATGCCTGCAGTTATTTTTAATCCCTTATAGTTTCTTTGTATTCTATTGCAGGAGGAGACCTTTGTCCGGGAGCAAGCACCCTGACAAAGGATTCCAGATCCCAGCCTATCTCAGTAATAGTGTTGGTCCCTTGTATTTGCACATGTATTTACAGGGTACAAGTCAGGTTCACTTTGAAATTTTTCATTTGATTTTCATGACAACTTTATGAGGTAGGTAGAGATTACTACTCATTCTATGAATGAAATCTAAGACTCCATTGAGCAGATGCATTTACATGAGACAAGCTGTCTTAGGCCATGATCTATCCTTCCAGCCTCTCCTATTCTCCCCGTGCAGGGGTCTGTCCAGCTCACCACCCTTGTGGACTGGGGTTTAGTTTTGATTCTGAGTTTATCCCGTTGGATTTGATGGCCAAGTTTAGCTTCCATGTTGGGACCTTTGCTCTCTGTAGACTTAAACTGACACCTGATCCCATTTGGTCAACTTGGTGCAACCCTTCTGATCTCCAGGAATCCGTCTTGGTACTGGCCACTGGCCATTAGGCAAAGCCCAGGTGAGGGTCATGATGGCTTCCCTGAGAAAGGGGATAGATGCTAGGTTGATTAACTATGCTTGTGCAACTGGGAAGTGAAGGAAGTGGCAGAAGAATCTTTTCATTCCCCAGTTTCACGACGCTGGTTTAGTCAGTTGTATTCCTGGATGTTTCTACTAAAAAGGGAAAGTATATAGGGATCACTCGAACCTCCTTAAGAATGAAATGACTTTCTCAGAGATGTTTTAACTGAAGTTGGTCATTTATGAAATACTTATAAGTCTACAGAATACATCGTTGATTAAAATCTGCTTATGGTTATTTACCAAAATAATGTTTATATATTTAAATTTAATGAGAGAAAGTAAATCTCACAGACTTGTCCTGTGATTATAACATGGGGAAGTGAGTTTTTTGTTGAGAAAATGCGTTTTTCAAATCTACTATACTTTTCACCTTTGTGAAAGATGTTATTAGGTATTTTTGCTGCCCCCAGAATGTCTGGGTGGGGCAGCTCAAACACCTCCTGCCAGGCCTGCAGTGCAGCAAGAGGATGATTTTGACTGTATAGTGGTTCAGAAATACTGAAGGAGCAATCTCCTTCCCCAGATTTTTAACCTTACCACAATAAATTTGATTAGATTATTTTATGCAGGGGGAAAATTGGTTAACTGGTCATTTTCTTTGAATTTAAATATGAAGTTTGTGAAACACATGAGAAATAAAAGTCATAATTTATCAAAGGTGAGTTTTCAAAAGGGCTTTTAAAATTCCATATGCTTCAGTGGATTGGGGATCAAGTTATATGTTAATTGATTGGTAAAGAAATACTACTAGAATTTTCTGTATTCAGGGAGACTGGTCTGAATTCGTAGAAGGTCTGAATTACAGTGTGTCTGAGTGCTTTAAGAAATATCTTTGTTTTACTTTCAGCTCATGCAGTAATAGTACCAACAGAGTGTTTTGGATGAGAGCCTCTTCTTTCATGTATGGATAAAATTCATACGCAGTTATTAAAATCAGTTGAATATAAACAGGTAAGTCCTTCAACAAATCTGGTTTTGTTTTAAAGTGGTTAACATTTTAGGGTATTAATTTGCTTGGCAGAACTCGTCATTGTTCCTAGGTAACTTCAGCTCAAGCTGGTTCAAAAAAAACTACTTTCTAAATTACTGAAACCTGAATGATTTTTACTATAAATTCAAATTGAAAACCAAGCATCCAGTCCCAGATAAAGCTTGATTTTCTGCTTAACTTTAAGGGAAAGATTTTTTTTTTCCTTTCAGGTTGGAGCAAAAATTACCACCTGAATTGTACTGACAGCTGTGATGTGTTCTGGAAGAGATGGGCCCTGCCAACTTCAGACAGCTGTGCTCAGCACGCCCCTCATTCCAGGCTCCAGCCTCTATTGTTAATATAACAATTTTTTATACAGCCTCTCAGATAAATGGCTGGCAAAAACTATGCCAAAAATGATGATTATCATGGTTATGTCCGAAGATGCTGGCTGCCCTTGGTCAAGGCATCTCTGGCCAATTAGCATTGAATCTTCCTGCTGTGCTTTTTATACTTTTACAGCAAAACAGAAACCTGGTCTTGCCTCATGTGGAAGGGTAGAGATAGATGGAGATGAGAGCACGGCAGGCCAGACCAGTGCTTCTCAAATTCATGTTTTTCAAAACACAGATGTCTAGGCCCTAATCCCAGATATTCTGACTCTGTTAGAATTTCCCCAGATTTCCATTTCTAACAAGCTCTCTCAGGTGATGCTGATACTGCAGGTCCATGGACCACACTCAGGCAGCTCTGGCCTAGGTGATTAATTTTGAGGAAACTTAGGTATTAACAGTGGGAATGCATTTCAGAAACGAAGCTCACTAGAACATGACCTGTCCTGCAGAGGGAGGGAAGGCAATGCTAGGGTGACCAACTGTCCAGTTAGACTCAGAGTGTCCTGGTTTTAGCACTGAGTCTTGTGTCCCAGGAAACTATTCAGTCCCAGGCAAACTAGAAGACTGGTCATTCTACAAGGCAGACTGGCTTATCATGGCAGCTTTATTGTGCTTTGAGGAGATGGGCGTTTGGCTTAAATTTTAAACCCAAGAAAGAACACTGAGCATGCTGTGAAATGACACGTAATCACGTGTAACTGAGGACTGCCAGTTAGAATCTTCAGCTTTTCTAAATCTCTTTTCTCACAAGTTGTGCTGGATTGGAGGTTCCCAAACTTGTGTGCACACTGGAATCATCCAGGGAGCTTAAAAAAAAAAGGAGGGGACGCCCGTGTTCTACCCTCTCCGGCATCGTGAATTAATTGGTTTAAGGTGTGCACTGTGCCCTGCTGGTTTTAAAAGGCCCTCAGATGATTCCAATCTGCAGATCAGTCTGGGAATCAGCCTGGTAGAGAGTCTCCAAAGATGGCCGCCAGCAACGCCTCCTTCTTTCTACACATACGCCGTTTGCCATGAGGTAGGTCTGTTTTCTGCCTGTTGAGTCATCCTACCTTTGTGACTTGCTTTGAACAATGAAATTTAATGACTTTGAATTCTGGGGCTTGTGGCCTGGTAGCTTTTGTTTCTTCCCTCTTGGAAGCCAGCCTCCTTGTGAGAGGTCTGACTATTCTGAATCCACAGTGCTGTGAGGAAACCCCGGCTCGCCTTGGGGAGAGCAAGCCGCTGTGTGAAGGAGGGGCTGGGCACGTATATGTGAGTGAAGCTTTCTTAGACCTTGTAGCCCGACCCAGTAACAACTGAATTTGACCAAGTGAGTGACCCCGGTTGGCGTCACCAGGATCAGAACCGTGCAGACAAGCCCCCCTCATCTTTGCCTTAAGTAATTTCATTTTGGGTGGTTGGTTTTGGAACAATATACAGCTGAAACACAAGTGTATTCCTTGCGCTTATTGGTAATAATAATGCAAAGGGGGCATTTTGAAAGACCCCTTATGAATGAGGAATGATTTATTTGCCATCCAGATCAAAGTGCAATGCAAACGCAAACCGTATTGCTGAATACTTGAAGGGGAAATTATTATTATATTCATAAAATTATTAGTGATGGTGACAAAGAGATTTCACTGTTGTTAACATAGTAGCCTCAACTATGCCTTCTGTTGCGTCCTCTGGAAAGCTGAGCCCAAGGCAATGCTCAGAGTGCTATCAGCTGATTTGGGTTGTGCAACTCGGAGAGTAAGGGTGACAAGGCAAGAGAGAGAGTGATGTGATTCAGTGTAATGCCGTGTATTGCCACACTAGCTACTGCTTACCAAGGACCTGTGCTGAGACACACTGTGTCACTCTATACTGTCTTCCTTGACATTTGGGGCTTCCCTGGAGGTGTTGCAGAAAAGAACGATACCTTGGCGTAGTGAATGGAAGAGGAAAAGAAAGAGGAACTTGGCTTCCCAGTTTCCTCTCATTTTATTTCTCACTGATGCAGTTTTACTTCATGGGAAGCTAACTCTCACTACTCCTGTGTCTCCGTGGCTGCTCAGGAATCTGGGCACCGTGCTACACAGTACATTATTTTCCCCAAGTCCGAAAGTAGAGGCGCTGTACCTGTGTGTGGATCAGGTGCTCACCAAGAGAGACAGACATGAGGAGAGGTTGAGGGAATCTGAGAAGGTGCATAATGTTTTTGTGTGGGTTCTGTTTGTTTGCTTGTTCATTGGTTTTTACTAAAACATAGTATGAGGTATCTGACTTTGATACTGTTTTTGCAAATTACGTTCTGAGGCTGAGATGATCCGTTAGCCTAGATTGCCATCCTGCTTTTACCCATATGCTCAGTATCAATTCCAACATAAATGCAATATTAGTCCTGACTTGTCTTTTCCCTTCCAATAATCTTACAAAATGCAACCATCTCCCTGGACATTTGCAAAAGTCAAATCCAAGGATTTGGTTTTTATTTTACTGTTTTGCACAGCCCAGTCTTTTCTTGATAGAATGGAGTGTGCGTGCCTTCTAGCCTTGAGAGAAGCAGGACACCAATGAGCTATCACTTCTGAACATCCATCTTTTTGACAAGCTGTTAAGTCTTTTCCTAGTCAGGTCCTTTTCGAAATGGGGAAAGAGATAAGGAGCAAAAACATGCCATGTTTAGTTATTTCATGAGGCTAGGGAGTTCCTAAACATCAGGGGCTTTATATGACTGATGGTATTATATTTTGTAACCCAGTCCCACTCTAGTTGTAGGAACCATTATGTAGGGAATCAAAAGTCTATTTAACACATTGAAGGGTTTAGTGTTCAGTGTATGATTTGGGGGGAGAAAATTGTTTCCACTAGTTTCTCATCAATTTGCTGATGAGATTTTCTTTTTAATTGTCTCACGTGTATAAGCAGTGAAGGTCATCTAACTTCAAAAAGGTAGGCAGAAAGAATCTCGTCTGTAATTAAAAGTCTGTGGAGTTAATCTGGCCATTGCTTTTCCTGTGGACAGGTAACAACCTCCCCTCCTATTTCCCATGACCGAGGTGACTGACTGTGATGATATCTGGTCATCAATTTTTCTTTCCTACTTGGGGCACAGAGAGGTAGACTTCCTTTCATTTTTATAGAAATATTCCTGAGAAATAAACATGGGAAGACTCATATGCCATAGATCAAGATATAAAAATTGTAAAACACCTCATGCCTTTGTTCCCTCCCCATGTTGCAAAGTCCTAAGCCTGTGGTATCATTGTTTTCCAGTGACAATTCTTAGGTTCACCTTATTCTCAAATGAAGGAGATTTGGCATGCAGTTAATGTCCAGCAGGTCCCTGCTTCCTGCCGAGGATGGATTTTCTAAATGTTCCCCTGAACAGGTGGTAGATCTTTGGACCTAATTGTTGCTCTTGAATGGAAGGTATACTCTGTATGCAGAGGTACAGACGTGTTGTTTTATTTAAGACTCTTGAGTAAATGAAAGAAGTCCAATTCAAGCTGGCTCAAAAAAACAAAGGAAATTCATTGGCTCATGTAAGACACAGGGTACAGGTGGGACCAACTGTATCCATGATTCAAACAATGATATCATAAAGAACTCTATTTCTTTCTCTCTCTCATTTTATCTCTAACTCTTGATTCTTTTTTTTTTTTTTTTTTTTTGCCTACAATGGCGTTGTTCTCAGGCACTCTTTTCTCTAGTGGCTCCATGCCAGGCACCAACAGATCTAAGCTTTACCTCTAAAGCTTAGCTTTGTTTAGAAACATTCTAGGATTGAGTTTAAAAGGACAAGCTATGTTCAGATTTGGGAGGAATCTGAGAACAGAAGAGAGGTGATTCCCCAGGGGAAATTCAAGATGCTGTACCAGAAAAATGGAAAAGGATGCCAATCTGGCAAAAACAACAAATACCCATTTCTTTGGGAAAGGGGCCCACTACCTCCTAGCTAAGAGACTTTAGCTTTGAGAGCTCATATGCCTTGTTTTGTCAGTTATCTGAAAATGGACTCAAGTTTCAGGAGTAGACTCACGTTGACTGAGCCCAGAGAGACTGATATATAAACCAAATGCCAATTTATTAGTTCACAGCCAGGACATGGAAACAACCTTAAATGCCAATGTTGACAGAGCAGTCCATTTTCTTCCCTGTAGGAAAACCACAAGGAAAGCCAATCATAAGAAATCTGCTAAATAAGGATGGATCAGAGCAAGAGGAGATAGTGTAATTGCCCACAGTAGGATCTGCCCTGGGAACCAGAGAACAGGGGTTCCCAGGGACAGAGCAGCATTGTTCCTGGATGGTATATGGAGAGTCTCTATGAAATTTTGATGCTTTGGACTTTGCTTTTGGCCTGTATTTATCAAAGTGTATCCCCAACCAACTCATTAGAACTACCAGGGAGCTTGATAACATGCAGGTTTCTGGTCTCACCCAGACCTGCTTAATTGGAATTGATGAAATGAATCTACATTTCAACAACCTTCTGGTTTTGTCTCTGTAGCATGAGAGTTTCCCCTCTTAGCTAATCAAACCCTCTTCACACAGTCTTTATTCTAACAGGATATAAATGATCAGCTTTCTGCTTAATAAATTATTAAACATTTTCATTTTGACTACCCATCATAGTGCTCAATTTAAGGTATTTTTAGGTTCACTTTAATTATAAAATTCTGATTAGAAAGTAATAATGTAGAATGTTGGGAAAGAGTGGAAATATATAATGCATTTAGTAAAATCATCTGTACTTTGATTACCATTTCTTGTCTTTCTTTTTTTGTGTGTGGGTGTCCATATCCTATTCCTCCCAAACAGAGGTCTGCGTATATTGTATATAGCATTTGATTCCTGCTTTATTTACTGCAATTTAATTTGAGAGCATCTTCATATTGTTACTCTTTGCTTACATGATATTAATGGCTATTCTCAAAATTTTCATTTGTCTATTTTATAGACGGAATTTTATTCCTACAGATCCTTAATCGTATATATTATGTGTAGTTTTTCCAAATGTGGAAGAATGAGGTGTTGTGTGTTTTACTTTAAAATTAAACGGATAGAATCACATTTATTTTACAAACAAAAGGTAACTTTTTGTAGGAGGGAGATTTTTAGATACGCTGTTAATAAGGGAATATTATAACAAAGTCACAGAGGTCATGGTTGATGGTTAATTGTCGCAAGTTTGTTAAGTACATTTAACCTCCTGTTACTGAAGTTGTTTATACGTTTAATCGAGAAAAGACTTTTACATGAACTATTCTAATGAAAGTATTTTCTCTAACAAATATACTTAGCTTCAGAGCCAGTTGTCCTTGGAAGACATTAAATACATCTCTGAACATTACATGGAAGATTTTGTCTCTTTTAGAAGATTTTTGCAGAAACTCAACTTTAGCTTTTAAGATAGAGAAGAAATATGGATTTAAGAGAATATTTATGACCACATAAAAATTTTATGGCTATATGTGGTCTGCAGTCGTAGCAGACTCTACTGATTCACTGTTCCAGGTCAGCTTAACCCTGCCTGCACCCTGGGCCTCAGATTTGCAGCCACTGTTTATTCACACTGTTTCCATGGGTGAAAGCTCAGGCTGCTGTCACTTCTTCTGTCACACATTCCAGGGTCCCCACATATAGCACAAACTGACAAGGAGAGACTTCAGAGGCTCTGCCTTCCCACATGCTGCTGGAGGGGCTGGTGAAAATCCAGAGTGGTGGAGGGGTGGGATTTAATGCATAACGAAATGGGCTTTAACCAAAGAAAGAGAGGAGAGAAAAAGCCTGTGGATAAACCGTTTGCCTTTCTTCTCCTACCTGCAGACTATTCTAAGATGCAGGAGTCAATGGCCCCCATGTGGAGATGACGTGGAGGCTTGCACAGCCAACTTTGTCCATGGTGGAGCCCCGTTACATGCTCCCTCGTGTTTGCTCTCCTTATTTTCCTGCCTGACTCTGCTTCCCCAAGATTACATCTCACTGCCACCACCCGCACCAGGAAAATTTGCGTGCAGTCTATTGTCTCTCAGCTTTTTATGGTAATGCATAAACTAGTAATTTCCTCCTTGAAAGCACTTGTGCCAACACCTTCTCTCCAGTTTTTAAATTAAATACCGTTGAAGATGAAAAACCTTCAACTATAGATTTCCAAGACTTTTAAACCATTTAGTAGGATTCATGGCAATATTATTTTTGTTCGTAAGATTCTGAGGCCAGCCTTATTTTCCTTTCCTCTAAATCTTATGGGTCTCCACACTAGCCACATATATCACCAGCAGTATAATTTTCCAGTTACAGAATGAAAATCTCAAAATCATTGCAGATTGTTCTGGAATGCCAGAACCTGATTTCCCAGCCCTGCCTCTAGAGGTCTTAAATTGCCTCCTGGCTCAACCCTGAGTGACCTTCTCCAGTATCCACCATTGTGGATGCCAATCCTATCACAGTTGTCATTCCCTCATCAGTTCATCTCAGCTAAAGGTCAGAGGCGTAGCAAAGGGAGTGCGAGTGATCATGGGTGTGCTACAAGATACCAGTAAGAGAAAGTTTTGTTATAATTTTCCACTAAATAACTAGATTTATTGAGTTTGATTTATTGAGAATATGAGTACATCCTACTTTACCATTTATTCATTTCTGAGTGAATTCTGAGGAGGCAACTCAAACATTTTAATTATACCCAGATGCCTTTTATTTTCACCGTGTCACTGCCAAATTTAGTAGAACAGTGATTGGACTGGGCTCCCCTTCCTTAATAGTGTGCATATCTACTCTTTTCTCTATCCCTGCCGTCCTCTGATAGTTTAAACTGTTATTAATTATCTCAACCTCGGACTCTAGCAATTATCTCCTGACTGGTCTTCCTACCAGTCTCGCCAGCTTCCCGTCTCTGGGGCGTAATGCCACCACGACCTCCTTTGGAATGAAATCTGGTTGTGCAGGCTTCTGTTTCAACCTTTCAAATGTTCCCTTGGCTTCTGTCCTAACTCACCAGCATGGGATCCAAGGCCTCTCATGGGTTCACTTCTGCTACTCTCTAGCCTTCTCTTTCACTGCTCAACTAGCATGATTTTCATGTTTCAGCTGCACTTCATTACTTATTATTTACCCAATGAGCTCTGTCTTTACCTATGCTTTATCTTTCTTGTCTTCCTCTATTTGGTAATGCCCACTCTTCCTTCAAGAGCTAGTCTTAGAAAATTTCCTCAGAGGAGATGCTAGGCTGCTTCTTAAAGGGGCCAGTTAGCAAGTTAACTGAGAGCTAACTTGATGAAGTTCCCAACAAACCAGGAACTAACACTTGTTTCTGCAGGTCCCAAAACTTGTATTTTGCCAGTGTCCTCAGCAATTAACAGTATCCTCAGAACTGGTGCAGACTAATCAAACTCATGGAGATGAAGCTTTCAGCCCTGGTGATAATTCGTCAGGTTTGTTTGTCGATTATAACTACAGAGGGTTGTGATGCTATAATATGTGTCCCTGAGTGAGACGGACCAGGGTTCGTGGTCACTAGCGTGTGACGTAGGGCAGGGTACCAGACCTCTCTAAACGTCCGTGTGTTTACATGTAGGATTGTGGGAATGATACTTTTTATTTCTGAGGAGTGAGGAATTAATGCCTTTTTCTAAATTCCAGTCATTCATACGGAAATTATTGAGATTTTCCAAGTTGAAAGAGTCAGTCAAGGGTAGATCCAGGTTTGGAACTCAAGCAGTTTGGCTCCAAAGTCCATGTGCATCACCACCTGTCCTAAATAGTTTTCTTAAATTAACTACTTTTTTAAACATTAACTTCACGCAAGGTAATGATTTTTTTTTTAAATCATAAGGTTTGATGCACTAGCTGTATACATGTATTATAATGTGTGTGTATTATACATATTACATATGTAAAGATAATTGGTCGCAAACAATAGTATCAACTCTAGCTAGTTTAAACAGGAAAACTTTTATTAAAGGATGTTAGATAGCTCCCAGAATTTCTGGAAGGCCCAGAGAATCAGCCTTGGGAATAATCAACTAGGAATACTGGCGTGAAGAAGCACACAGCCAGGAGACATATGCCAAACCACTGAGAAACACCATTTAACAGAAACAACATTGCTCCATGACAGCTACCCCAGAAGGACATTCACCACATTCAACCTTGTCAGGAAATCTGAGCTTCCACTCTGGGCTGAAAAAATCACATTGTTCATTCCCACACTGACATTTTGTGAAGATGTGTCTGAAAAAATTTAGGTCACATGCTTGCACCAGGGCTGCAGGGGATTCCAGGGAATGCTGTTGAGTTCTCTGACCTCTATAGTAGAGAAAGGCAACTACCGGGAGACTGAAATAGGGGTTAAGTCAAAATACAGAGTCTGCCACACACATTAAAATAAAGTTCATTGGTATATCACCTGCAGTCTTCATAGATAGAAAGTATATGTGTTGAATTTGGAAAGAAAAATGAAGCAATGTTTCCATGGTGCTGGGTACACAAAGCTCTCAATAAGTGATGGTACAGGTGATGTTATTGCTGTTCTTCTCTTTGAGCTCCAGCATCTTCTCAGGGCAGCACCAGAAGGACACTGTCAGATTCTCCTTCTTATATTCATACTCATAAGTGATAGCATGTGAGGTAGAATGATGTAGTGGTGAAGCACATGGACTTTGGAGCCCAAGTGCTTGGGTTCCAATCCTGGATCTCCAATTGGCTGGCTCTTTGAACTTGGACAGTTTAATTAACTTCTCTGTGCCTCTGGTTCACTCATTGGTATCATGGAGGTAACTATTCATATCTCATATGGTAGCAACAAAGATGAATAAGTTAATATTTTCAAAGTATTTAAAACAGTACTTAAAAATAAGAGCTATATAAATGTTAGATAGATTACATGCTGCTAATAATGTCTATTTTCAGATAATTAGGACAGTTTTAATCCCCTGCCTGCAGTCTTATATGTAGCTGCACAGTGACCATTGTTTAGTCACAGTGATTTTTCTCTGGTCACTCATAAGTAGGAGGCAACTTCTGTTATAGTTTTAGATGCATTGGCTCTCCAATATACCTTTTTTTACATATGAAATCCAAGAGTGTTGTAATAACTTCTCTGCTCCCTTAGTCAGTGTCTCCTTTCTATTCTTTTGCACCTTGGGTAGCACTGATCTTACTGGAATATTCTCACCAGTGTCCCCCAGAGGATTGGCCTGAGGAGTACAGCAGCCTCTCTGCGGCAGACCCAAGGGTAAGCACGTGGGATGTCTTTAAACTGGCTTGATCACATTGGCCATCGTTCATTTTCAAAATGTCTTTACCTTTGAGTAACTTCTCATCTGCTTATTCTCTTGACACATTCACTCTCTCCCTGTAAATCTGCATTCCAGACTTTATCCTGATTGTTCAATTAGCACAGACTTCACTGCTGGCTCCTTGTTAGTATTACTGCTGTTATAATAACCTTTTTAGAACCTGGTTCAGTGTGGATTCAAAAGAGCCTTACCATTTACAGTCCCACAAGCCTGATAACACCCCAAGTCTAAAGTTTCTGTCTACCCTTATCTCCCTCTCTCCCCATTGCCACCGTCTCCTCCGTAGAAGATAGGCATATGTGTTAGCTGAACATCACATTTAAGACTCTTCACTCCTTATATTTGCCTTTGAGTTCCCTTGAGAGCAGGCCTGAAGGTCTGTTCAGCGTTGTGTTCCTATTTTCTGGCACAGTGCCTGACTCACAGTAGATGTTCAGAAACTTTTAAAAACGAGTAACTTGAATAGTACATACAGATGAAGCTATTTCAGCATAAAAAGAAAACATTATTGAGTATTAACCTCAGTGATGGAAAATAAGCTACGATTAATACTTGCTTAAGCAAACAGTTACAAAATCAGACAAAATATAGTTCCTTCATTTTGTACAATATAATGTAGGGTTTCATCTGAATATATTCTGGTGGTAAGAGGAATTGTTTTTCTCTCAAGTTTCTCAGGATGGGATTCTAAGGATAATATCAACAACTTTCAGAATTTTGCCTGGGTTTTATTAGAACTTCTACTCACAGTCCGTATTTTATTCTTTGAGGAAATATTGTCTATTTTAAAAAATTTCCTCAATGATTTTTTTTCTGTGGGGATCTAAGAAGAATTTTTATTGAGCTCTGATTGACATATAACATTATGTTGGTTTCAGGTGTACAACATAATAATTTGATATTTGTACATATTGTGAAATGATAGCCACACTGTCCAGTTAACATCTGTCACCTCACAATGACGTTTTTCTTGTGATGAGAACTTTTGCTCTCTTAGCAACTTCCAAATATACAATACAGCATTATTAACTTTAGTCACCGTCCTATATGTTATATCCCATGACTTATTTATTTTTTAGCTGCAAGTTTATACCTTTGACCACCTTCATCCATTTCACCCACCATATCCCCTGCCTCTCGAGAACCTGTTCTTGATTCTATGAACTTGGTTTTTTGTTTGTTTTTAATTTTGTTTTAATTCCACGTAAGTGAGATCATATGGTATTTGACTTTCTCTGACCTACTTCACTTAGCATAATGCCCCGAAGGTCCATTCCTGTTGTCACAAATGGCAAGATTTCCCTCTTTTTTATGGCTGAATAATATTCTAGTGTATGTTTTCTTTATCCATTCATCCGTTGGTGGACACTTACGTTGCTTCCATATCTTGGCTATTGTACATAATGCTGCAGTGAACAGGGTGGTGCCCATGTCTTTTCAAGTTAATGTTTTCATTTCCTTCAGATAAATACCCAGAAGTGGAATTGCTGTACTATATGGCAGTTCTGTTTCTGACTTTTTGGGGGAACATCCATACTGTTTTCCATGGAGGCTGCATCAACTTAGACTCCCACCAACAGTGCACAGAGTTCCCTTTTCTCCAAACCTCAGCAACACTTGCTATTTGTTGTCTTTTTGATGCTAGCCATTCTGGCAGGTATGAGGTGATATCTCACTGTGGTTCTGATTTGCATTTTCCTGATGATTAGTGATGTTGAGCATCTTTTCATGTACCTGTTGGCCATCTGTACGTCTTCCTTGGAAAGTGGAGGAACTTTAAACTGATTAGCAAAGCTAGGTACAATTCATGTTCTCTGGGCTTCTGAGCTGATGGAACCTGTCTTGAGAGCAGGCATGCTCTACCAGAATATCTCTTACTGTACTATCTAAAATTTCATCAACAGAGCTAATCTCTCGTGAGTTATAAAGGCTGTGGTATATGAGAGAGAGAGAAGGAAAGGGAGGATCTTTAAGGTAGCCTATTAAAGATGAAAACTTCCACAAGGAGACAAGTACTATAAGTTGTTACTAAAAATAGCATCAAAAAAATCTCTATAATTTGTGCAGTTAAAATAGAGAGGAAAACATCAAGAAGAACATTTGAAAGGATAGATCAGGGGCCGAAAGTGGACTTTGCTTGTTTCAAACCTGTTGAGAACCAGCCTTTGTGGATTTTTAAAGAAAGTTGTTAGGGGGCTTCCCTGGTGGTGCAGTGGTTGAGAGTCTGCCTGCCGATGCAGGGGACACAGGTTCGTGCCCCGGTCTGGGAAGATCCTACATGCCGCTGAGCGGCTGGGCTCGTCAGCCATGGCCGCTGAGCCTGCGCGTCCGGAGCCTGTGCTCTGCAACGGGAGAGGCCACAGCAGTGAGAGGCCCACGTACAGAAAAAAAAAAAAAAAAAAAAAAAGAAAGAAAGTTGTTAGGAGCAATGACACTGGCCCATGTCTTCAGCCCCTCTACATGCTGTTCCAGTCCTGTGTAGTCAAGCAAGCTTCCTTTGAAGTATTATCTAAGTGAGAGGCTGGTTCCCTGTAAGAGGAAATTGACTCCGAATTTTTATCAACTGCCCAAAGAAATTAATGTCCTCAGAAGGAGCTTGAGGACACTGTCAGAATTAAAAAGAACTTGGTGACAATTTAACAATGAAAAGTCACTTTTAAGCCTTCAGAGGAGCCAGACTATGAAAATTTAAAGGGATCCATTGGAGGTTGTTTAAAATGCAAAATTCACTTTAATTTTGAAAATGAATTGAAGTTCTTGAACTGTATTCCTTGTAAAAGTTACTGGTTTGCATCCCACTGAACCCCAAGACACAAGAAGGCTGGTTCATTTCTTCTCTCCCATCCTCCTTCCTTCCTGTCTCTATTATATCTGAACCCTTAGCACAGTGCCTAGTTAATTGGTAAGAAATAGAAATTAAATGAGTTACTGTCAAATGAAACTGGTACAATGCTCAGTTTAATTGCCAGACACAGATTGGAGACTGGAAAAAGTGGTATACGTTATATAGCCATGCACTTGAGAGATTTAAAAATTCTAACTGGCTGTGATTTCTCATGAATTTCTTAAAGGTGTCATTGAGGGACTTGCCTGAAGGCATGAGCTCAGAGAGTTGGATTTTAGAAGTGCAAGAATAATATGAGATACAGAAGCAAACCATCCATGTGGAATTCCTTTCATTTGCATTTCCACGTATAACTTTGGATGGAGTCCTAAAGGATAAGTGAGGCTTATAATTTGTAAAAAATAAATAAATAAAATAAAATTCTCCAATTCCTCTTTGATCTGCAGGATCACAAATTTCATTTATTATTGAAATTTTTTGTAAAATATGCTGAGTAAAATGCAAGAATCATTTCACTTATTTACTTGGCAATATGAATTTGGGAATAAAAATAAGGTCACACTGACAGGCACAAATCTGTATTTCTCTTTGTGGTAGGTTGTGTGAATGGCCACAAATCCTTTCCCTCTTTCCACTCATACACATAGAATGTGACATTAGAAATCCTTTTATCAAGAGATAGAGCTCATGTCCTTACCCCTTCGATCAGGGTTGGCCATGTGACTTACTTTAACCAGTGGGGCATTAGCAGATATGCCTCAAGTAGAGTTTTGAAAAATGCTTGCATGTTGCACTTGTGTTTCACAGCCCTGGGGACCCATGTGAAGAAGCCTAGGCTACCCTAGTGGGTGATGACAGGACACACAGTTGTGCTGGCAGGTAGAAGCAGAGCCACTTAGCTCACCATGGGTGCATGATTTAGCCCACGTGGGGCAAGCAGAAGAAGCATCCCACTGTGCCCAGCCTAAATTGTGAGCTAGATAAATAGTTGTTTTAAGCCACTCAGTTTGGAATGGCTTGTTATTCAGCAGTAGATAACTAATACACCCTGGTAGTGCTGTGCAGGAATTCCACCCTTTCTTAAATTCCTCCTCAGTAGTTCTAGGGGTCCCCAGTGGATTTCGCTGATGTTCTTTGAGGTATAATACTCTTGGCTGCTACGACTCACCTACGTTCCTCCTCTTTGACTCAGGGACCCTGTGGTGCCGGTGTCTTTGGTGGTGGTCAGTGCCCAAAGGGGCAGTTCTGCTGGTGACACTGGAGATGACAGCCCTCCTAGCATCTACCAGAGATGCCCACACTGTAATGTGCAATCCAACTCATGTTGGGACCTCTGCTGTTTCATAATTAGGACAAAGGGAGAGGGATAATTAGGACAAAATCATAAAAGATGTGTGATTTGAGAGCTGGAGGGACCTTAGAGATTATCTATTCTCATTTTATAAAACTTCTCATTTTATAAAAGGGGATCCTTGCACAGAGAACTTTATCACTGGCCCAAGGTCCCATGATATATGAATGCCAGATCTGGGACCAGAACAGAAATCTTTTCATTCCAAATCTAGGGATTATTTCCATTCATTTAAATCAGTTTTGCTTTTCTTAATTTTCCAAAAGAATGTAGGTTTTGGGAGAACTTACCAAGAGTGATAGGTAAAAAGTCTGAGGTGTGATTGTAATGGGAGACAGGTACCCATTTTGATTGTAATGGGAGACAGGTACCCATTTTCTCTTTCAGATTTGTGTCAGCCTGTTTAAATGGCTGTTTCATTTGAGAAGTGCTTTGGAGATGGAGCTATAGTTTAAGCAGGCCTGGTGATATTTGGAGACCTAAGCAGCTTCTCCCAGCCAATCAGGGTCGCATGCAGTTGGAGTGGTGCGCTCTGAGGAAACTCACACCGCTACTCGTGCTGTCTGCCTTAGCTCAGACACTGATTCCACACTGGAGCACACTTGGTCCATATGGGGGGCCTCAGAACCACCTCCACGTTACTGAGACCTCGGGTGGGAGTAAGGCTCAGTACAGCAGAGAGAGGTCTGGAGTGCCGACAGCCATGGTTGCCAGACTGGATCCTATGTTGTGGGGATTCTACTGTACTGCAGGGACAGCAAGACTTATAGGATGCAGGACACTAAAAGTGCTATAGGGTGTCCATATCCCAGTATCAAACCGTAAAGTTCCCCCCCGAGCCCCTGGATCCTGAGGGCCTGCAGCTCTTCTCTCTGTTCAGGTGACAGATGGCCCTTTGGAGGCATTCCCTTTCACCTTCACTAAGAGCATCGTGACTGGTTTTTGCTTGCAAAGCTTGAGAAGCCTCGGAGAAGTTGGGGGTTGGAGCCACTGAGGGGGAGGGTACACATCTATGTTCTCGGGAAGGCTTCAAGCCCACCCAGTGCTGGAGCAGTCAGGCGATCACTTTGAGGTATCGCCAAAAAAAGTGCTGCCAGACACACAGCAGGTGTGTGAACACAGGAGAGCACAGCTCTGCTCCACCCAGCGGGAGGCTTCCCTGTGGCCAGGATCAGAGGAGGGCCTGGCAGGGGCATGCTGCTCTCCTCGCCGGCCACCCTGTGCCATCAGAAATGGAGATCAGGGGCTTCCCTGGTGGCGCAGTAGTTGAGAGTCCACCTGCCGATGCAGGGGACACGGGTTCGTGCCCCGGTCCGGGAAGATCCCACATGCTGCGGAGCGGCTGAGCCTGCGCGTCCGGAGCCTGTGCTCCGCAACAGGAGAGGCCACAACAGTGAGAGGCCCGCGTACCGCAAAAAAAAAAAAAAGAAATGGAGATCAGGAGAGACATTATTTACTTAGACAAATGTATTTGTCTTTGATATATTTTAGAAATATTCCCAAGCCTTTCTTTCTGGGCATACTCTTTTATCTCTGATATTGGTTTAATAATGCTGCTTCCAATAAGGAAAAGAAATAAGACTTGAGGAAAGTGAGCTGTATATTTACAGTACAGATCTGAGGAGACCATTTGTTGTGTGAATGTAGCACAGGAAAATTAGGGCAGTCTAGTTATCACATTTCAATTTCAAGCTTCTGATGGGTATTAAAAAGTGATTAAAAGGGATTTTTAAAAAGTACCTTAAGGGTCTCGCTTTAAATTGGAAATCCAAATTGAGAATCACGTCAATGATTTAAGGTAAATTAGAATATGGAACACATGGGCCCTACAAAGCAATGACCTTGGTGGTGAATTGAGAATGGGTGCTGACTCATCCCTGTCCTGTTGACATGTGAACTAGCGGAGCTTTGTTTCTTGGCTTGATTTCCTTTCCATACATGTTAATTCATGTATTTGCTCTTTTTTTTTTTTAAGTTTTTTTGATGCGGACCATTTTTAAAGACTTTATTGAATTTGTTACAATATTGCTTATATTTTATGTTTTGGGTTTTTGGCTGTGAGGCATGTGAGATCTTAACTCCCCAACCAGGGATCGAACCCACACCCCTTGCACTGGAAGGCAAAGTCTTAATCACTGGACCACCAAGGTGGTCCCCATGTTTTTGCTCTTTGTTCAGTGCCTAATTGGGGTTATCACTGAGCTAGTTGCTAGCAACTAGCTAACACAGGTTGTTAGGAGTTTGGGTATATTTGAGGCTGGGGGTAGTAAGAAAGTATGAGTCTCTAAGAAGGAAGGACACAACCCAGTCTCCTTTCCCCATGCCCCGCACCCTGATAAGGACAAATGATGAGCAGGTCATCAGACAATAGTGCAACTTTCTCTGACAACCAAGTGGAAAGAGGTGAATTACCATGGGGATGAGGTTGTTTTTTTTGTGGGTTTGTTTTTTTTTTTTTTTTTGCGGTACGCGGGCCTCTCACTGTCGTGGCCTCTCCCGTTGCGGAGCACCGGCTCCGGACGCGCAGGCTCAGCGGCCATGGCTCACGGGCCTAGCCGCTCTGCGGCATGTGGGATCTTCGCTGACCGGGGCATGAACCCGTGTCCCCTGCATCGGCAGGTGGACTCTCAACCACTGCGCCACCAGGGAAGCCCCGGGGATGAGGTTTTATGAAAGAGAAGGTAGTTGAGCCTTACAGGCTGCTAAAAGGTGAAGATGGATGGCTTCTCTTTTAGAGGCCTAGAGGAATCTTTAGAAAGTGGCTTGCTATTTGTTGTGGCTTCTGTGGCATGGGTAAGAAAATGTAGGGTCGAGCTCTATTGCCGGAGGTTTGGGACTCCAAATCAGGAATTAGGACTTGATACCTCATTCCCTATTCCCACTGCCAACAGATAACTTGCTCACATCAAATGCAGGTGAGGTATTTATCAAAATTATTAGCAAGAAAGAATATGACATTTTTTGGTATATGTCTATCAACCTTATGATCTGACATCAGAAATTTACATGAAAGTTCCCTTTGCATTGTGGAGATTTGGATTAGGACTTGATTTTTATAGTCCGAGTACAATCATACTTTCGTACTACCCCCAGCTTCAAATATAACCAAACTCCTAACAGCCTGTGTAAAAACCTTTGCAGAGGCATCCAATAGGTCAAGGACTCTATTAAGTTGTTTATTTCTACTTCATGATTAAGGGGAAAAGTATTTTAAGAATTTTTGCATTTCCACCTAGCAGAATTTTAAATGTAGTCTCAAAAATTTCAAATCCAAAATCAGTCATTCAAAAATATAACAGATGTGCAGTGACTATAATACAGCACTATTAGCCATGATAAAATACAAATCAGTTACTCCACTAGTAAGTTGTAAAATATAATCGGAATCAAGTTAAGCTCTTTCTAAATTAGGCAGCATGGCAGAGTGGAAATAGCATGGCAGGGCTAGTTGCACATTTATGTTCTGATTTTGCTATCAAGGGAATCCTAGCCACATAAAAAGAGTTGGGAGTTTTTTCATCTGTTTTCTGAAAGAATTGATATAAGATCTATATATGTTTGACAGGATATTCTAGTGAAGCCTTCTGGGTCTGTGGATATCTGTGTGAGAAGGTTTTTATTTACACCATCAATTTCTTTACACAGGGGACTATTTAGATCATGTTTCTTTTGTGTAAGTTTTGAGTCTTCCATGGAATTTGTCCATTTTATCTATTTTGATAAATTTATTGATATAAAATTATTTGTAATATAGTCCCTTATAGTCTGTATGATTCTGTAGGAGCCAAAGTGATAGCTTCTTTTATTTTTGATTAGTCTATCTAGAAGTTTATTTTTTGAAAAACAATTTTTCATTTCACTGACTTTTTTCATTATTTTTTATTCCTTTGATATGTTGCTTGTATCTTTATTGTATCTCCTTTCTACTTACTTTGTGTTCACTTAACTTTTTTGACTTTTTGAGAGAGAAGTTAACATAATTAATTTTAGACACTTTTTTTTCCTTTCTTGAATAAGGGTTTGAAGCTGTACATTTCCCTCTAAGCCCTGTTTGTAAGTTTTGAAATTTGTGTTTTTATTTTCATTTAGTTCAGAATATTTTCTAATTTCCCTTATTTCCTTGTTGACCTATTTTTGGAAGTAGGTTTTTGAAAATTAATAGACTATTTTTAGAATAATTTTAGGTTTACAGAAAATTGAGCAGAAAATAGTTCCCATACACCCACTCTCTCCCTTGTTCATAGTTTCCCCTATTATTAACATCTTATTTTAGTGTGGTACATTTGTTACAATTGATGAACCAATAGTGATACATTATTATTAACTAAAGTACATATTTTACATTAGGATTCCCCCTTTTATTTTTACAGTTCTGTGGGTTTTGACAGATGCATAATGTCCTATATCTACCATTACAGTATCGTACAGAATAGTTTCACTGCCCTAAAAATCCCTTGTGCTTCCCTGATTCATCCCTCTCTCTCCACTCCAGTCCCTGGCAACCACTTATATTTTTCTTGTTTCCATAGTTTTGCCTTTTCCAGAACGTTGGAATCATACAGTATGTAGCTTTTTCAGATTGGCTTCTTTCACTTAATAATATGCATTTAAGGTTCCTCCGTGTCTTTTCATGGCTTGATAGCTTGTTTCCTTTTATTGCTGAATAATATCCCATCGTGTGGATCTATCAGCCTGTTTATCCTCTCACCTTTTGAAGGATACCTTGGTTGCTTCCGATTTGGGGCAGTTATGAATAAAACTGCTCATAGAACATTTCATATGCAGGTTTTTGTATAGATATGTTTTCAAATCAGTTGGGTAAGTATCTAGGTTCGTGACTGCTGGATCATATAATAAGACTATGCTTAGTTTTGAAAACAAACGAACAGAAAACACCGAACAGTCTTCCAAAGTGGCTGTGTCATTTTGCATTCTCACCAGCAGTGAATGAGAATTGTTCTTGCTCCACAGCCTTGTTAGCATATGATATTGTCAGTTTTTTATTTTAGCCAATCTTAGAGGTATGTAGCGGTATCTCATTGTTGCTTTAATTTGCAGTTCCCTAATGACATGTGATGTGGAGCTTCTTTTTGTATGCTTATTTTCCATCTGTATATCTTCTCTGGTGAGGTGTTTATTTAGACTTTTGCTCGTTGTCATATTTCTTTTCCTTATTGAGTTTTAAGGGTCTTTGTATATTGTAGATACAGATCCTTTATGAGATATGTGTTATGCACATATTTTCTCTGAGTCTGTGGCTTATCTTTATATTCTCTTAACAGTGTCATTCACAGGGCAGACATTTTTAACTTTAATTAGGCCCTACTTACCAATATTTTTCTGCCATGCGTCCTGCTTTAGGTATTTCTCTAAAAACTATGAAACCCAAGTTCACCTAGGTTTTCTCTTATGTTTTAGAAATTTTCTAATTTTGTGTTTTACATTTAGGTCTGTGGTCCATTTTGAGTTAATTTCTGTGAAAGGTATAATGTCTGTGTCTAGATTAACTTTTTTTTTAATGTGGATTGCCAACTGTTCTGACACCATTTGTTGAAAACATTATGCTTTCTCTATTGAATTGCCTTTGTGCCTTTGTCAACAATCAGTTGACTTTGTGTGGATATATTTCTGGGCTCTCTATTCTGTTCCACTGATACGTGTGCCTATTCTTTATCCAATACCATGCTGTCTTGATTACTATAGGTTAATAGTAAGTCTTAAAGTCACTTGTGTCCATTCTTCAACTTTGTTCTTTTTCTTCAGTACTGGCTATTCTGGGTCTTTTTCCTTTTCACATAAACTTTAGAATCAGTTTACTGATTTCCACCAAATAGATTGCTGAGATTTTGATTGGGATTGTGGGAGGAGCTTCAAGTTGGGAAGAGCTGACATCTTAATAATAATGAATCTACAAATCCATGCACATGAAATCTCTCTCCATTTATTTAGATCTTCTTTCATTGCTTTTCATTGGAGTTCTATAGTTTTCTCCATAGAGATCCTGTATATATTTTACTAGACTTATGCTTATGTATTTCATTTTTGGGTGATGCTGTTATAAATGGTATTATGTTTTAATTTCAAATCCCAATTGCTTATTTCTGGTATATATAGAAAAGCAATTGACTTTTATATATTAACCTTGTATCCTCAATTTTATTGTAATCCCAGATTTTGAAAATTGATTTCCAGTTAAATTCTGTTATATAAGAGAACACACTCTAAAATTTCAATCCTTTTAAATTTACTGAGACCTGTTTTATAACCCAGCATATGATAAAACTTGGTAAATGTTCCAGGTGCACTTGAAAATAATTTTATTTTGCAGTTCTTGAGTAGATTGTTCTATAAATGTTATTAACTCTGTTGGTTGATAGTGTGGTTTTTTTAAGTCTTCTTTATCTTACTCAATTTTATCTTTCACCATTTGCTGAAAAAATATTATTGAAACCTATCACAATAATTATTGATAATTAGCTTGTGCTTACTGAGATGTAATGTGTGTTAAATCACTGTCTTAGATAACAGAGTAATTGAAGAATTTAAGAAAGCTTCTAGAATTTTTCAGTCCTCATCTTATGTATTTTAAGTACAAATCAGGGATATAAATATGTATCTTTAAATGTTTCTTAATACCTTTATTGTTTTATAATATTTTCCTTGTGAGGTTGGAGGTTGAATGGATATTTATTCTCATGGTTGGGTCTAAGGAATAACTGGAGGGCTTGAATCAGTAGATTCCCTTAATTAAGTGGGAAAAACTGAATTTTGGAATGTGAACTATGCTGTGCTGTCGCTTCAGGTATCTTTTCATGTATTTAGAGCAAAGGCAATTTCATAGATTTTTTAATGATCTAAAATTGGAGAGGTGGTATGTCTTATAGCGCTATGTAAGTTGATGGGTAAAGATTCAGGAAAATCTTTACAGTTTTACAGTGGTCAATAAGCCTTAAGAGTGAGAAGAAAAATATCAGGATACGTTGATTCTCTTAAGTTTCTCTATGGCACACCCAAATAACACAACAATGAGCTAAAGTTTCCAGGAAAAAATGCATCAGTACATGTTTAACCTAAGGAGGAGAACTGGTTTTATTGCTCTGAAGAGAACAGCCATGGATAATTATCTAAAATTGGAAGGCTGGATAAAATCTTCACAGCTTTATGTATCCTACAGGAAAGACTGCATCTGTAACCATTACTGTACGTGTTGCCTCCTCTTATTAAATTTCTTCAGTGAAGAAAGGTTATAATTTTAATCATATTCTTGTTCAACCTTCTATCAGAAGGAATTCTTCCCCTAGTCAGACTGGAACAAGTATTGTGATACTTTAGACCTCAAATCTTAAGATAAATTGAGAACCAGCAGCCAATCACCATAGTCAGGCACTGTGACAAAATCTAAAAAAATGGTCTCATAATATTTTTTTTCTTTATACTATACTTAGTATTTCTTTATAGTTATGAATTTTGGGGGGATCCAAATATAAATTGAATAAGGACATTTGAATAGAGCTTTATGGTTTGTAACATATTTTTCCCATTATTTTAATCCTCGTATTACCGTGAGAAAGATAGTGTAGAGATCTATGATACTTATGGTTTTCTCTGCTCAGCACTTTTTCCAATTTCTTTTCTTCTGATACCAATAACCATCTTCCAGCTTCCTTAGGGAAATCCCTGCTCTGCTAACATGGTTCCAAGAAAGGCTGTTAATCATAGTCTCCTCTGTAACTGTCCCTAGGCTACAGTGTCTGGTCAGTCAAAATTGCCACCTTCACATTCCTATTCACAGCGACTGGTTAAGAAATTGTATGTGATTCTAAAGGGCCTTACACGAGCTCTCCCTGGTACTTTGCTGCTGAAATGGAAATAGAGAAAATATCTTCTTGCTTTTGGGCTAGTGTTACTAGATGGATACAAATTTGGAGATGCTTTGAAAACCCAAGCTGTCTAGAATAAGAGAGAATGGGGTTAACATGGTGAGATGAGAATGGATGAAATAAAAAGATAAGAATTACTTAATGCATTGAACCCCTGGATCCAGCCATATTTGACCATGTTTCGTGAGCTAATAAATTCCTTTTTTTCTTAAGGTAGTTTAAGATGGTTTGTCTTACTTAGTTCATTCAGGCTGCTATAACAAAGTACCATAGACTGGGTGACTTCTAAACAGCAGAAATCTATTTCTCAGAGTTCTGGAGGCTAGAAAACTGAAATCAGGGTGTCAGCATGGTTGAGTTCTGATGACAGCCCTCCTTTAGGCTGTAGACTGTTGACTTCTTCTGTATCCTCACATAGCAGAGAGAAAAAGCAAGCTCTGGTAACTCTTATAAGGGCACTGATGTCATACATGAGGGCTTCACCCTTATGTCCTCATCTAGTCCAAAGGGTCCACCTCTGAATGCCATCACAGTGGGGAGTAGGGTTTTAACATGTGAATTTGGGGGGGTGATACAAACATTCAGTTCATGACAGTAGATTTTTCTATTTGCAACCTAAAGAATTTTCCCCATTACAGATACTTTTGCAACCTTTCACAGATGAAAAGCTGAGGTTCTGTGAGGTTAAGTAACCAATCTATATGTATAGTGGGGAGACTTGAATAAAGTGTATTCTCATTTCAACTAACCATTCTGTCTGCCAATTACCATGCCGCTTAAGACTAAAAATCTTATGGTGGTTTTTGTTGTTGTTGTTGTTGTTGTTGTTGTTGTTGTGTGTGGGGGGGGTGGCTGACCATTTTTGTTCCCTAAAGAAAGTTTGCTGATCTGACTGTATAAGCTCTTCTGCTCACACCCTAGTAGAGGGATGATGTCTGTGTGGCTCCCTGGCTGTGCTGTGATACTCTTTGCCTGTCCTGCCCCCTCAAGACCAGATTCCCATGCTCCAGGTCTTCCTCTCAGAATAGATTATCTAATGAACCACATCCACCAGGCCTGAGTCATTTGAAATCTGATTCTGATCTGATCCAGCCAAGCTGACCATTTTATCTTAGAATGGGTCTTCACAATTGCAGTCTTTCCAAAGACACCCTGTAGTGGATAGGTGAAGGTAAAAGAAAGGATTCTTCCTATTTGTTTCAGTCTGTATTGGCTGGCTTACCTGCCCTTAGACAGTCCCCTAACACCCCTGTGAGCCCAAATGGCAGAAAAATGGGCTTAGACTTGAGAAAAAATACTTCCACATTTTGTGAACAAGAAAAGGAACAAGTAATATGATTCTTTAAAGGTTAAATACAGTAACACCTCCCAATTCAGCTTTGCCAGAGGAAGAGCTGCTCCATAAGTGAATTTTAAAGAAACACTTTAAGCATCAAAAACTTTATAAAAACCTATTTTGAACATTATACGGTTGAAATCTTTCTAAGATCTATTGCACACACCCCTGCTTTGCTTTTTGAATCACACCACTCCTAATATAAACTATTTCCTTAGAGACCTAGGGGTCTTGTTGTTTCTGGATGACCACCCAGTGGAGTACTCTGTGCTTTTGTATAATTCCATCCTGTTTTTTAATGTATTTTCCTACATATTTTTAAATGCTAATTTTTTCTACTAACTGCTCCTTTTGATGGCTGTTAATATATTCTTTGCCGTTGCTTTAAATCTTCTGTCTTATTTTATACATAGTCTGCATGACACATGGCCTTCCATGCTCTCTTACAGAGTAGAGGGTGAAGAATTTGTGGCAGTTTTTTCTCTCCTAACACGCAGATAACTCTTCCATTTACATCTGTTGTTTCCAGGCAGGCTTGGACACAAAGCATCACTGCGTCCAAGGGAGAGAGAGGAAGCAGAACTTCGCCAAAGACCTACTTAATAACTGGCATTTCACTGGCCACTTGTGAGGTTGTCAGCACTATGCCTTATTTCATTTAAACCTCACAACAAGGCTTAGAGCAAAATTTTCCAGGCATTGTACTAAGTGCTTTACATATATTATTTCCCTTAGTGATCAAAACATCTCTATGTATCTCACAGGAGGAAGGCAACTTGGAGGTAAAACAGAGCACAAACTTTGACCTAGGCACACTGGATCCTGGGGCGACTTGGCAACATGATAGAATTACAAATTCTATCCTAAAAGCTTCTATTTAACACATTTCATTTCCCAGTGCAAGTGGCAGAACTGAGATACAATTCTGATATATATATATATATATATATATATATATATATATATATATTTTTTTTTTTTTTTTTTCCCCCAGAGGTCATGCTCTTAACCATGATCCACTTGGCCTTAATTCCTTATCTGCATCTCCTACTTTGTTTCTCTGCTTAGTGCATCAGGCTTCCTTTAGGTCTTGGTTTGCCTAACTCCTGTCTCTTCCTCCCTGGGGTGAAATTCTTCTCACCGTATATTCTACTTATCTATACACTTATGTCACCAATAATTCCTATATGGCTTTCGAATTGGGCCCTGTACATGCACTTGCTGTATCCTTTCCACAGAGTGCTTAAAATAGATAATTTAAATCTACATTTATATGAGTGAGTCTGTCTTTTATTAAGCACATCAACACTACATGTCTCTGAAAATGGGCTATATTAGTATATATCTGGTCTATGGAAAATGCACATATGGATTTTCAGACCCCTTGCCTTAACTTGACGGTCTCCTGGGTCTGGAGTCCAAAGGTTGAGATCACTGCTTTGGAGCAGCATAATGTAATGGCAGAGAGCCAGGCTCAGGGGCCAAACAGACTTGGGTTCAAACCATGACTCTGCAACCCCAGAGGTTCCATGATCTTGGTCATGAGTCTCAACCACCCCCCAAAAAGACTACCTTTTTCTGAGGCCTCATTGTCCCGTGAGATCAGGCATTTAAAGTACTTAGGCAGCATCCTATTCCTGTATGGGAGTCCATGGTTTGGAAGTTAAAAGACGTAAAGAATGATAAACCAACTTTGATCATGGCACACTGGATCCTGGGCTGATTTGGTAACACAATCGGGAATTACAAGTTGTGTTACATAATGAAATCAAAATAAGGACTTGCACTGTCTAGTTGGTACAGAGACTTGTAACCAAGTTATATAATGATAACCCATACTTCACAGGGTCATTCTATGGGGTATCATTCCCTTCTCACCTCTTTGTCAGGGGCTGTTGTTCAGAATTCAGAAGACCTGGACCTTCATACCTTTCTCATTTCCCCCAGATGTGGGCGGTATCACTGTAACCTCAGGACAGTCTCTCTCTCCCTCCTGGTACTGCCAAGCTCTGCCTCTTCCCACAGACCTTCTCCTTTCCCTCCTTCTACATCCCCACCTGACTCCCAGTTCTCCTGAGAGCCAAGGCTTCTATCACAAATGCCAGGAAGCCCTTGCAGGCTATTTCTGTTTGGGACTCTGTACAAACCTATACCAGGAGTGGGGAGAAGATGATGTGCAGTGTGCTTGATGGGGAAGGGAAGACGGAAATGGCAGGTAGAGAAATTCCCCCTAACTTAGTATATGCATAGAAGTGTTATTGAACTTCTCTGTTGGACTGACGTGTGTCAGCCCTAGTGAAAGGTGATGTGGAGGATCCAGAGCCCTGCAGGCTTCATTTTTCCTCAGCAGGAAGTCCCTAAGACTCTGCCACAGAAACTCTAGGGATCCACCAAGCCAAATGAAAACCATAGGTATGACAGAAAAAAAGCTCAGACAGAACTTTATGTTTAATCCTTCAGAGGGTAGCCCAAAATAATGGCTACTGAAGCAAGAATACTTTCTGTACCATATCTCATTTAGTCAGGCCATGACCCTAATGAAGCAGGTTCTGCTGTTAATCCCATTTTATAGATGAAGAAACAGACTCAGACCAAGTAACTGGCCCAGAATTACCCAGCTAGTAAGTAGATGAGCAGAGATTTGAACACATGTCTCCCTGACTCTGTGCTCTGGCATTTATATCTCTTGCTATAAAGGGATCCTGAATGTATTAATTCTAAAGGGTAGACCTAGTCTAACGGTTAGACTTGATAAAAAATTCTTTAGACAATAAACTTTTAAGGAAGCTTTTTTCCCTAGGCGACATTACAGGTTAAATATTGGTGCTACCTTAGTTTTCATATGGTGGGAAGTAACTATGGTTGGGCAGGTGGTTCCCACAGAGTTCAGTCAATTTCAGTCTGTTTGGATTACAAACTCTCTGACCTGTAAATGAGTTCCAGCATTTCAGAGGAGAATAAAAACAAAGAGTGTTGCAATATCTGTGAAACTTCATTAGCACTGCTGGAAAATTGTGTCCTGTTGTTGGTGAGTCATAAGTGTCACTTGTGTTTAACATTCATCCATGCTTTATGGATAAAGCAGATGAAGTTCCCCATCCATTTCAAGTACTGGAATACAAACTCTTTAATTAGAACCTCTCTTCTGCCTTAAGCTCTGGGTCTGGCCACCAGCTCCACCCAGATTTGTCAAGTGAGTCACCTTTGTCAAGTGCCTTGTCTTCCTCCTCACTGGTTCCTCCTCTCAATTTTATGCTAATTGGTCTCCAGTGCCCTAGGCTTCCTCTAACTTCCTGTATTAGTTTCTTTTTGCTACTGTAACAAAGTACCATACATTTAGGGGCTTAAAATGACACAAGTTTATTATGTTACAGTTCTGGAGTTCAGAAGTCCAAAAAGAGTTTTAAAGAGATAAAAACAAGCTAATGGCAGGGCTGATTTCTTCTGGATGATCTAGGGGAGAATCCATTTTCTTGCTTTTCCCAGCCTCTAGAAGCTGTCTTCATGCCTTGGCTTGTCACCTTTTCTCCCTCTGCTTCATTACTGGGCCTTCTCTGTCTGACTTTCCTGCCTCCCTCTTTTAAGGACCCTTGCGATTACATTGGACCCACTTGGATAATTTTCCCATCTCAAGGTCCTTAATTTAATCACAACTTCAAGCCCCTTTTTACGTGTAAGATAATATTCATAGGTTCCAGGGATTATGAAGTGTCCACATAGCTTTAGGAGGCCGTTGTTCTGTCTACCATACCTCCTTCTTATGAAGTGCTTCTCAAAGAAAAGAAATATTCTGTGGTGTCATGAACATAATGTGAAACTTGGAGCAGGGATTAGACTCCAGTCTTGAATCTGACATTATGCCCATTGTCAGACCATGAACAAAGCACTTCACTTCTCAGATAAAATTGTGTGATTGAGGTCTTTGATTAATTCACTGATGTCCTCTTAGCTATAAAATTCCATACTTGACAAATTTATTTATATTAAAATATAAATGACTTGAAGCAATTTTACTGTGGATTAGGCTTTTCTCCAAAGGATTGACTTTACTCTAAAAATAATAGTTCATCAAATTTGATGTGAGAATAACTTTCTTTAGGCAAAGAAACATATTTACTACTGGAACCACACCACATAGTCCACCAAGTTCTTCCTTCAATATTAAGGCCTATTCAACTTGGGACCAGTCATATACATGAATATGTAGACCAAAGTTTTTCAGTGTAGTCCATGGGTCATCTGCAATCATATCACCTGGGACACTTGTTAAAAAGGGATAGTTCAGGGCCCCAGCCCAGACCTATATTATAAGGGCTGATAAGTGACATATAACGAATGGCTTAAAGTGAATAATTTGGACAATAAAGTTTGAGAATTACTATAACGTAAACATAATTACTGGTTACAGCTTGTAACGTTACAAAAATCACAAATTGTTAGGCTGAAAAAGGTTATCCCACTCCCTTTTCCCACCTTCATATTCATTTTGCATATAAGAAACCTGAGATTTAGAGGAGTGAAATTTCTTGCCCAGGTCCCAACAACTACTTTGAGGCAGAGTCAAGACTACAAATGAAGTCTTCAGGCATCACGTTCAGAGCTCATTGACAGTTGAGCTATTTAAATTTTTCTTCTGAAAAAAATATGTTGACCAGGTTAATTTTCTTTGAACGCAGTAATCCCTCCTTTTCAAAAGTAAAAAGATACTTAGTCAAAAAGACTGTATCTAGAATGACTAATCATTTTTTAATTGGTTTCTATTCTTGATGTTAAAGACATCCTTACACAAAAAGATTTATCTTAACACGTTTAAAATATTGATTTATAAAACATTAAAACAATATTCAAGTAAGTCATTAAATATTTGTATGCTTTAAAATGTAAAATACCATAATTAAAATGTGCTCCTTTGATATTAACTCCATAGGAATATGAGATGCTCCATGTATTACTTCACAAATTACAATCTATTATTTTATCTCTATTCCAAATTGAAACATCCCTATCTTATAGGCCACAAGTAAATGAAATTAGTTATTTATAGGCAGTGGATGAAAATAGACTAGAAAGGAATGAGACATTGATGAGTATAATTTTAATGTAGCTTTGACTTTGAACCATGTTAATGTTTTACATATTCCAAAAGGAAAAATGAATTTAAAAGGATGGGAAAAACTCCCAAAGTTAATTGACTTTAAATATTTATCAACTTTATAACCACAAAGAGGAAAAAAATAGTCCAAGTAACTTTTATATGTAGTTCTCTAACTTTATTCATTTAGTGGGATATATTCTAAGAGCAAAATTTGTTGCAAGTGGTGTGGGTGTAGTATTGATGAATTTTGTGTATTAAAGGATTAATCAAAAAAGTTAATATATTGTTCTTGGAAACCAATATTCTCACTGTGGAGGAGGAAAAATAAAATATGGAATGAGAAAAGAAGAGGAGGAATTTTCTCTTTGGATGTATCAGTATGAATATATATAATAAATATGTATATTGCATGTGTGTGTGTGTGTGTATGTGTTCTGTGCACCTAAAGGGCCTAGTAACAATGAGCCCTTGATGGCACTGAGATATCTAGAGCCCAGTCCTTGGTTCCTAAATGAAAAGAACTAGGACTCCTTGCAGAAATTACGGATTCTGCTATGGAAGAAGTATAAATTAAGCTTAAAGTAAGAAGTGCCCCAAAACGGATACAGAGATGTCAAATGATTCAGGAAAGGACTTCTACTGACCAAATTTGAATAATTTGAATATTAAAAGAATAGTTACAATAATAAATTATTAAACAATGAAAAGAATCTATAAGTCCATAGTGATGCAAACTTTTACACATACATAATTATAAATATATCAACCTTTTAAATCTTTTTCAAAATGTACAATTTCTTTTATTATATATACAGGCATATGTATCTACTTCTACTAAGTACTTTAATAAATATCTTTCACTATTATTACTATAACTTGTATTTCATTTGATTGTACAGTAAAATTGAATTGCCTGTGTATTCTAAACTGAGTATTTGTGTGTATAAGTTTTGTGTATATAATTTGGCAGTTTTTGTAATTTATACTGGGATCTATTTTGTAAGTGTTATGAATAGTTGTAGAATTTTAGAATTGGAAGGATTTTAGGGAATATTTGGTTTAATATTCATTAATCCCACAAAAATGTATTAAGACTTTGACATGATAGCATTATAGTAGAGCTGGTGTCGGTTGTATCCTATACATCTCTAGGTGTCACCATTCACATGATGGTTTATAAAATGGCACCACTTGTGTTTCACTTTGTGCTTTGCAAACCACATTTGTTTGCAACATCTTGGTTCCTTGAGATAAAATAATGAAAAAGACAAAACAGCCCCAGACCTCTGAAACTTCTCAGTCTAGAGAAGAAAATACACATAAAAATAGGCAAATATACAGCTGATAAAGGCAACATGACAGGTTTCTGTGGGAGATCATAGGAGGAGCAACTACCTCATATCTGGAGGATGAGGGGAGGTTTCCGAAGAAAATGTTTCATTTACGCTGAGGTCTGAATGAAAAAGACAGGCTAAAGAAAGCAAAGGAAGGGGAAAGAGATGGAGGAAGATTGTTCTGGCCAACCTAATGGCAAGTTCTTGAAGGTGAAGAGAGAAGCTAGTGCTCAGGGAGTAGAAATAGTCCTGCCGAAGAAACACAGAAATGGTCTGAAAAACTAGAGGCTGCAAGAGATTAAGTGAGTTGTGTAGTGTCACCTACCCTATCTTCTCTTCTGATTCATTAATGAACACATTAAGTTACAGCAGATTTATTCATCACAAGTACAAATATATACCCTGGGAAATGTTCTGCCAGCAACTATGCTACAATGTGACCTCAGGTAAATCACCACCCTAGACCAGGGCTTGTCAGTTGCAGAGGGCAGTAGCTATGTCCTTCTCATCTTCACACACACACAGGGTCCATTGATTGGTTGCCCACAGTTCATTTTCAGAGATGTTTTGGTTGTTGAAGTCTCCATCAATATACATAACTGAAATTTAGACAATTATTACGGAAACATGTTTGATCTAGATATATACCTGCATATGCAAAAACTAAAAGCGAAACAGAGAAGCTAAGAGCAAAAGCATACCATTTTCTCTGACAGGGTCCTGTTTGCTAGTCCTGTTTGCTTCTGTTCTGGTATGCTTCCTGTTAGCAGTCAATACAAACTATCTGTAAGGCAAACAAAATTGTATTGATAAAATGACATGAGTCCATCTAGAGAATCTTAAAAAAATCAAGATCAATTGTATTCCCATTTATAAAAATGTTTATGTAATACTCCTTTCATCGAATCAGATTATCTTATAATTTTATTTTAAAACATCAAATATATTTCACATTAATTTGGCTGTTGAAATATCAGGATAGAGGAGGAGCTTCAAGATGGTGGAAGAGTAAGATGAAGAGATCACCTTCCTCCCACAAATATAGCAGAAATACATCTACATGTGGAACAACTCCTATAGAACACCTACTGAACGCTGGCAGAAAAACTTATACCTCCCAAAAGTCTGAGCCGTGTGGATAACAGGCTCTTGGTGCTCCAGCTAGGCATCAGGGCTGTGCCTCTGAGGTGGGAGAGCCAAGTTCAGGACACTGGTCCACAAGAGACCACCCAGCTCCATGTAATATCAAATGGCAAAAATCACCCAGAGATCTCCATCTCAATGCCAAGACCCAGGTCCACTCAATGACCAGCAAGCTACAGTGCTGGACACCCTATGCCAAACAACTAGCAAGACAGGAACAAAACCCCTTCCATTAGAGAGGCTGCCTAAAATCATAATAAGGCCACGGACGCCCCAAAACACACCACCAGACATGGACCTGCCCACCAGAAAGACAAGATCCAGCCTCCTCCACCAAAACACAGGCACTAGTCCCCTAAACCAGGAAGCCTACACAACCCACTAAACCAAACTGAGCCACTGGGGACAGACACTGAAAACAACGGGAACTACTACCTATAGCCTGCAAAACAGAGACCCCAAACACGGTAAGTTAAGAAAATGAGAAGACAGAGAAACACAGCAGATGAAAGAGTGAGGCAAAACCCCACCAGACCTAATAAATGAAGAGGAAATAGGCAGTATACCTGAAAAAGAATTCAGAATAATAGTAAATATGATCCAAAATCTTAGAATGGAGAAAATACAAGAAACGTTTAACAAGGATAGAAGAACTAAAGAGCAAACAAACAGTGATGAACAACACAATAAATGAAATTAAAAATTCTCTAGAAGGGATCAGTAGCAGGATAACTGAGGCAGAAGAATGCATAAGTGACCTGGAAGATAAAGTAGTGGAAATAACTACTGCAGAGCAGAATAAAGAAAAAAGAATGAAAAGAATTGAGGACAGTCTCAGACTTCTGGGACAATATTAAATGCACCAACATTGGAATTAAAGGGGTCCCAGAAGAAGAAGAGAAAAAGGGGCTGAGGAAATATTTAGGAGATTATAGTTGAAAACTTCCCCAATATGGGAAAGGAAATAGTTAATCAAGTCCAGGAAGCACAGAGAGTCCCGTAGAGGATAAATCCAAGGAGAAACATACCAAGACACATATGGATCAAACTATCAAAAATTAAATACAAAGAAAAAATATTAAAAGCAGCAAGGGAAATCAACAAATAACACACAAGGGGATCCCCATAAGGTGAACAGCTGATCTTCCAGCAGAAACTCTGTAAGCCACAAGGGAGTGGCAGGACATATTTAAAGTGATGAAGGAGGATAAACCTACCACCAAGATGACTCTAACCTAGGAGCTGATTCAGATTTGATGGAGAAATTAAAATCTTTACAGACAAGCAAAAGCTAAGAGAATTCAGCACAACCAAACCAGCTTTACAACAAATGCTAAAGGAACATCTCTAGGCAGGAAACACGAGAAGGGAAAGACCTACAATAACAAACCCAAAACAAGTAAGAAAATGGTAATAGGAACATACATATCGATAATTACCTTAAATGTAAATGGATATAATGCTCCAACGAAAAGGCATGGACTGGCTGAATGGATACAAAAACAAGACCCGTATATTTGCTGCCTACAAGAGACCAACTTCCGACTAAGGGACACATACAGAATGAAAGTCAGGGAATGGAAAAAGATACTCCATGCAAATGGAAATCAAAAGAAAGCTGGAGTAGCAATTCTCATATCAGACAAAATAGACTTTAAAATAAAGACCACTACAAGAGACAAAGAAGGACACTACATAATGATCAAGGGATCAATCCAAGAAAAAGATATAACAATTGTAAATATTTATGCACCCAACCTAGGAGCACCTCAATACATAAGGCAAATACTAACAGCCATAAAAGGGGAAATTGACAGTAACACAATCATAGTAGGGGACTTTAGCACCCCACTTTCACCATGGACAGATCATCCAAAATGAGAATAAATAAGGAAACACAAGCTTTAAATGACACATTAAACAAGATGGCCTTAATTGATATTTACAGGACATTCCATCCAAAAACAACAGAATACACGTTGTGCTCATGGAACATTCTCCAGGATAGATCATATCTTGCGTCACAAATCAAGCTTTGGTAAATTTAAGAAAATTGAAATCGTATCAAGTACCTTTTCCAACCACAATGCTATGAGACTAGATATCAATTACAGGGAAAAATCTGTAAAAAATACAAACACATGGAAGCTAAACAACACACTAATAACCAAGAGATCACTGAAGAAATTAAAGAGGAAATCAAAAAATACCTAGAAACAAATGACAATGAAAACATGGTGACCCAAAACCTATGGGATGCAGCAAGAGCAATTCCAAGAGGGAAGTTTATAGCAATACAATCCTACCTGAAGGAACAAGAAACATCTCAAATAAACAGCCTAACCTTACACCTAAAGCAATTAGAAAAAGAAGCACAAAAAGCCCCCAAAATTAGCAGAAGGAAAGAAATCATAAAGATCAAATCAGAAATAAAAAGAAATGAAGGAAACCATAACAAAGATCAAAAAAAGTAAAAGCTGGTTCTTTGAGAAGATAAACAAAATTGATAAACCATTAGCCAGAGACATCAGGAGAAAAAGGGAGAAGACTCAAATCAATAGAATTAGAAATGAAGACGGAGAACTAACAACTGACACTGCAGAAATACAACAAATCATGAGAGATTATTACAAGCAACTATATGCAATAAAATGGACAACCTGGAAGAAATGGACAAATTCTTAGAAAAGCACAACCTTCCGAGACTGAACCAGGAAGAAATAGAAAATATGAAAAGACCAATCACAAGCACTGAAATTGAAGCTGTGATTAAAAATCTTCCAACAAAAGCCCAAGAGCAGATGGCTTCACAGGCGAATTCTATCAAACATTTAGAGAAGAGCTAACACCTATCCTTCTCAAACTCTTCCAAAATATAGCAGAGGGAGGAACACCCCCAAACTCATTCTACAAGGCCACCATCACCCTGATACCAAAACCAGACAAAGATGTCATAAAGAAAGAAAACTACAGGCCAATATCACTGATTAACATTGATGCAAAAATCCTTAACAAACTACTCGCAAACAGAATCCAACAGCACATTAAAAGGATCATGGGACTTCACTGGTGGCGCACTGGTTGAGAGTCTGCATGCCGATGCAGAGGATGCGGGTTCGTGCCCTGGTCCGGGAAGATCCCGCGTGCCATGGAGAAGCTGGGCCCGTGAGCTATGGCCGCTGAGCCTGTGCATCCGGAGCCTGTGATCTGCAACGGGAGATGCCACAACAGCGAGAGGCCCACGTACCGCAAAAAAAAAAAAAAAAAAAAAAAAAGGATCATGCACCATGATCAAGTGGGGTTTATCCCAGGAATGCAAGAATTCTTCAATATATGCAAATCAATCAGTGTAATACACCATATTAACAAATTGAAGGATAAAAACCATATGATCATCTCCATAGATGCAGAGAAAGGTTTTGACAAAATTCAACACCCATTTATAATAAAAACTCTCCAGAAAGTAGGCATAGAGGGAACTTACCTCAATATAATAAAGGCCATGTATGACAAACCCACAGCCAACATCGTCCTCAATGGTGAAAAACTGAAATCATTTCCACTAAGATCAGGAACAAGACAGAGTTGCCCACTCTCACCACTGTTATTCAACATAGTTTTGCAAGTTTTAGCCACAGCAATCAGAGAAGAAAAAGAAATAAAGGAATCCAATTCAGAAAAGAAGAAGTAAAGCTGTCACTGTTTGCAGATGACATGATACTATACATAGAGAATCCTAAAGATGCTACCAGAAAACTACTAGAGCTCATCAATGAAGTTGGTAAAGTAGCAGGATACAAAACTAATGCACAGAAATCTCTTGCATTTCTATACACTAATGATCAAGTATATGAAAGTGAAATTAAGGAAACATTCCCATTTATCATTGCAACAAAAAGAATAAAGTATCTAGGAATAAACCTACCTAAGGAGACAAAAGACCTATATGCAGAAAATTATAAGACAATGATGAAAGAAATTATAGATGATACAAACAGATGGAGAGATATACCATGTTCTTGGATTGGAAGAATCAACATTGTGAAAATGACTCTACTACCCAAAGCAATCTACAGATTCAGTGCAATCCCTATCAAACTACCACTGGCATTTTTCACAGAATGAGAACAAAAAATTTCACAATTTGTATGGAGACACAAAGACTCCAAATAGCGAAAGCAATGTTGAGAAAGAAAAACGGAGCTGGAGGAATCAGGCTCCCTGACTTCAGACTACACTACAAAGCTACAGTAATCAAGACAGTATGATACTGGCACAGAAACAGAAATATAGATCAATGGAACAGGATAGAAAGCCCAGAGATAAACCCACGCACATATGGTCACCTTATCTTTGATAAAGGAGGCAAGAAGATACAGTGGAGAAAAGACAGCCTCTTCAATAAGTGGTGCTGTGAAAACTGGACAGCTACATGTAAAAAATGAGATTAGAACATTCCGTAACACCATACACAAAAATAAACTCAAAATGGATTAAAGACCAAATGTCAGACCAGACACCATAAAACTCTTAGAGGAAAACATAGGCAGAACACTCTATGACATAAATCACAGCAAGATCCTTTTTGACCCACCTCCTACAGAAATGGAAATAAGAAAAATAAGCAAATGGGACCTAATGAAACTTAAAAGCTTTTGCACAGCAAAGGAAGCCATAATCAAGACCAAAAGACAACCCTCAGAATGGGAGAAAATAGTTGCAAATGAAACAACTGACAAAGGATTAATCTCCAAAATTTACAAGCAGCACATGCAGCTCAATATCAACAAAACAACCCAATCCAAAAATGGGCAGAAGACCTAAATAGACATTTCTCCAAAGATATACAGATTGCCAACAAACACATGAAAGAATGCTCAACATTATTAATCATTAGAGAAATGCAAATCAATACTGCGATGAGATATTATCTCACACCGGTTAGAATGGCCGTCATTAAAAAATCTACAAACAATAAATGCTAGAGAGGGTGTGGAGAAAAGGGAACCCTCTTGCACTGTTGGTGGGAATTTAAATTGATACAGCCACTATGGAGAGTAGTATGGAGATTCCTTAAAAAACTAAAAATAGAACTACTGTATGACCTAGCAATTCCACTACTGGGTATATAACATGAGAAAACCGTAATTCAAAAAGAGTCATGTACCAAAATGTTCATTGCAGCTCTATTTACAATAGCCAGGACATGCAAGCGACCTAAGTGTCCATCAACAGGTGTATGGATAAAGGAGATGTGGCGCATATATACAATGGAATATTACTCATCCATAAAAAGAAATGAAATTGAGTTATTTATATTGAGGTGGATGGACCTAGAGTCTGTCATACAGAGTGAAGTAAGTCAGAAAGGAAAACAAATACTGTATGCTAACCCACATATATGGAATCTAAAAAAAAAAAAAAAGAAAAAGTCATGAAGAACCTAGGGGCAAGATGGGAATAAAGGTGCTGACCTACTAGAGAATGGACTTGAGGATACAGGGAGGGAGAAGGGTAAGTTGGGAAAAAGTGAGAGAGTGGCATGGACATATATACACTACCAAACGTAAAATAGGTAACTAATGGGAAGCAGCCCGGTAGCACAGGGAGATCAGCTCGTTGCTTTGTGACCACCTAGAGGGGTGGGATAGGTGAGGTGGGATAGATAGGGTGGGAGGGAGGGAGAGGCAAGAGGGAAGAGATATGGGGGCATATGTATATGTATAACTGATTCACTTTGTTATAAAACAGAAACTAGCACACCATTGTAAAGCAATTATACTCCAATAAAGATGTTTAAAAATATACGTATCAGGGTAATTTGTTGCCAATAGGCTATCTTGGTTGCTTTTTTTTATTAGGTTAGTGAAATTTTCAGGAATTAAAGTTAGTCCTGAAGGAAGTTCATGAATATCTAAACGAGTCTTCAGTCCTCAGCTGGTTTTGCTTGGCAATGTATATTTAGTCCCTTTGTCTGAGTTAGTTAACATTTCAAAGTCTTCCTTTAGCTATGTTATCGTTTTTTGTTTTGGTTTTTCTAAGAGATTTGATATTATTTCTGTCTGTCAAATATGATCATCTTTTATTTTTCCAAAGCTCTTATTGTATTTATAGTGTAGTTATTTAACCTTGTTTTTCTTTTGAACTCACCATGCTGCTGAAATATATTATTAGTTCTAATCTTTTTTTCTGAACATTTCACCATGAAAAACTTCAAAGATATGGAAAAGTTGAAAGCATTTTTCAGTGGATATCCATGTACCCAACCTCTAGTTTCTACTATTAATAGTTTACCATGCCTGCTAATCCTTTTCATTTGATATTTTAAAACTTAATTTTCTTGGATTATCTAGGTAAACAAGTATTATATGAATAATTTTCTCCTATTTATCATTATTATACCTCTTCTTTTCTGGCTTAATTCAAGAAATGCTTTATAATTAATAGCTACTGTTCCTATGAATAAAAAGAATATGCCCAATATATTGTTCAGTGTAATATTGATGATGATTCAGCTTAGATGGTCTTTTTCATATTAAGGAAATGTTGTTATTCATAGAATAACATGATTTCTTCACCAGGGCTAGAGGTTGAATTTCTTGAAATAACTTTGGACATTTATTGATAATCATTGCTTTTCTCCTTTGATTTTTCTGGTTGACTTATTAATTGATTTTATTCACTACTTTATGAAATATTTATTAAAATCCTATTTTGTCTCAGGCACTGTGCTTGGCACTAAATATACTTGTAGGGATAAAAACTCCAAAGGTCCTGAATCCTACCTTCTTGGGGATTAGAGTCTAGTATAGTATGTATGTTAAGTTGTGATAATAGATGTCCTACTATTAAAACATCCTGTAATTAATTGAGTAAAAGCTACTTGGTCTTAGTGTTTTAGCCTTTGAATATATGGATGAGTTAGATTTTCTAATACTTCATTGAGGATCTTGCATTTTTTAATTTACAAATAGATTTGTTAGTAACTTTGTTTTGATTTGTTTTTAAGCTGAGTTTGCCGAATTCTCACACACAGGTTATGCTTGCTTTATAATTTGTCTATCTTTTTCTATGACCTGGAAATTTGCATGACATAGCATGAGAATTGTCTTTTCCTTAATGATTTGAAAAAATCTGTCCAGGCAAACTTCTAGGTTAATTCTTTTTAATTCAATTTAATTTGTTTTCCCACAAATTCACAAATTTCACTTTAGATTTCTCCATTGGCTATTCAGGGTCTTTTGTGTTTCCATACAAATTTTAAAAGTGCTTTTTTACCCCTGTAAAAAAAAAAATCCATTAGAATCATGATAGGGATTTCATTGAATCTATAAGTGGCTTTGGTAATATTACCATTTTAACAATATTCTTCCAGTCCATGAACATGAGATACTTTTCCATTTATTTGTTTCTTTGATTTCTTTCATCATTGTCTTGAAGTTTTCCAAGTAGAGATCTTTTACCTCATAAGTTAAATTTATTCTTAAATATTTTATTGTTTTTCATGCTATTGTAAATGTGTTCTTTTTTTATTTTTCAGAAAATTTGTTTTTAGTGTATAAAAACTCTGATTTTTTTTGTTATTTTTGTATTCTGCAAGTCTCCTGAATTCATTGATTAGATCTAACAGATTTTTTGTTGTTATTGTTGAGTCTTTAAGATTTTTTATATATAAAATAATGTCATGTGTAAATGGAGACAATTTTACTACTTTCTTTCCAGTTCTGATACCTTTTATTACTTTTTCTTGCCTGATTACTCTAGCTATGACTTCCAGTACTATATTGAACAGGAGTGATGAGCACTCTTGTCTTGTTCCTCATCTTAGAGGAAAAGCTTTCAACTTTCACCACTGAGCATAACGTTAGCTGTGGGTTTGTTATAGATAGCCTTTACTATGTTGAGATATGTTCCTTCTATGCCTAATTTAAGAGTTTCTATCAAGATTGGATGTTGAATTTTGTCAAATGCTTTTTCTTTGTCTATTGAGATGACCATATGATTCTTTTCTTTCATTCTATTAATGTGACTTATCCCATTCATTATTTTGTATATGTTGAAGTATACTTGCATTTTAGGGTTAAATCCCGCTTGATCATGGCCAATGATCCTCTTAGTGTGCTGCTGAATTCAGTCTTCTAGTGTTTTACTGAGGATTTTTGCATCTATATTCATCAGGGATATTGGTCTGTAGTTTTCTTTTCTAGTAGTGTCCTTTGCTGGTTTTGGTATCAGGATAATGCTGGCCTTGTAAAATGTGTTTAGGAGTGTTCCCTCCTCTTCGATTTTTTTGGAAAAGTTTGAGAAGGACTGGTGTTAATTCTTCTTTAAATGTTTGGTAAAATTCACCAGTGAAACCATCTGGTTCTGGGCTTTTCTTTGTTGGAGGTTTTTGATTACTGGTTCAATCTCTACTAGTAATAGCCTATTCAAATTTTCTATTTCTTTTTGATTCAGTCTTGGTTAGTTATATGTTTCTAAGAACTTTTCCATTTCACATTGAGTTGCATAGGATATTTTCTTAAAATATTTATTATTAAGTCTCCATTAGTGATTCTATCTCATTTTTTATTTGTAATATTTGTAAAATTGAAGTTCTGTCTCCTTTTACATGAGATAAATGCTATATTCTTATAAGGGGAATGGTGATACATTTTAAATAACCTCCTAAGAGTATACATAATACGATTCCCTTTATCTGTTGACAGTGTCAAAGTCTGTAGAAAAAGAGTAGGGGCTAGTAAATGTCTTTCCTTTTAATTTTATACTTTTCAGTACTGCTTTAGCTTTTTCACTATATGCATTAGTTTCTATTTTATAAAAAGTAAATGAGTTCACTGAATAACAGGATAATGCTTTTTCATGATCATAGGCCATAGTACTTTCTTTATACTTTTCTGTAGTTTAATGATGTTAGCAAATTTTATTTTAAATTTTAACTATTTTTTTAAATTTAATATCTTTATTAGACTACAATTGCTTTACAATGTTGTGTTAGTTTCTGCTGTACAACAAAGTGAATCAGCTATATGTACACATATATCCCCATATCCCCTCCCTCTTGCGTCTCCCTCTTACCCTCCCTATCCTACCACTCTAGGTTGTCACAAGCATCGAGCTGATCTTCCTGTGCTATGCAGCAGCTTCCCACTAGCCATCCATTTTACATTTGGTAGTGTATATATGTCAATGCTACTCTCTCACGTCGTCCCAGCTTCCCCTTCCCCCACTGTGTTTTCAAGTCTGTTTTCTACATCTGCGTCTTTATTCCTGCCCTGCCACTAGGTTCATCAGTACCGTTTTTTTTTTTAGATTCCATATATGTGTGTTAGCATACAGTATTTGTTTTTCTCTTTCTAACTTACTTCACTCTGTATGACAGACTCTAGGTCCATCTACCTCATTACAAATAAATCAATTTCATTCCTTTTTATGGCTGAGTAATATTCCATTGTATATATGTGCCACATCTTCTTTATCCATTCATTTGTCGATGGACATTTAGGTTGCGTCCATGTCCTGGCTATTGTAAATGGTGCTGCAATGAACTATTTTTAAATCCAGAAGGAAAAAAACATAATAAATTAGGATAGTGGCTAGCAGAAACATCTAGATTCATGAGTATATACCTCTGTATCCATTTTGTGATAATACCAATCCTTGTGGGTCAAAGAGAAGAGTGGAATTTGAAGTATGGTTGCCAGTGAATTATCCAGCATGAAAAGAAACTGTTACAGAGGTTTGCGGTCTCAAGGAATCATTTCATTCCTTTTGTTGTTCTACCTCCTAGAAATGCAGGAATGAATTCTTAGGGACTGGCAGTTTAGAACTCTGAAGGTCAAATATAGACAATCTTCAGAATGAAAAAAAGTAATTTTTTTTTCTTGAATCGAATGAAGGTTTCCCATAGAACAGAGAAAAATAGGAGTCTTGGGAAAGCAATTGTGTCTACTTTGTAATAAATTATAAGCAGGCGATCAAAGGTCAAGGTACAGTTTCTCTCTCAATTTCTACAGTGTTAGGGACAAAATGTACAAATGTCTGGGAGCAGTACCATGTAACTCTTGATCTTAAGAATCATTTCTGGATTAGTTTGCTGTTTAAGCCTATGCTCTTCCTTTTTAAAGTATGTCCTCTGGCAAGGGAAACATAAATCTAGTGGCAATATAGCTCAGTAGTAGGTGGAAGATAAAGGAGTTGTGACCATTTTTTTAGGGCAGTGGTCCATAAACCTTAGTACGTATCAAAATACCTAGAAAGCTTGTTAAAACACAGATTTCTGGGCCTCATCCCCAGAGGTTCTGATTGAGTAGCTCTGGGTGAGGCCTTACAGGTTCTTCAGTGATGTTGACGTTGGGGGTCTGGAGACCACACTTGAAGAATTAAGCCTCCATAAAGGCCCTAAACCACCAGCTGGGGACCTTGATAAATAGATTATGGTATGGCCCTTCTTTCTCTGGTATATTATTTTAAACCTTTAATAAGACCGAAACCACTGATTCTCAAACATTAGTGCCAATAGGAATAAAAATCACCTGAGGAATTGTTGAGTTTTAGGTTCCCAGGGCCTATCTCCATGGCACTGGGAGGAGCCCAAGCTTTTGAACTCATAGTTAGCATCATAGATGTTTTGATGCAGTGGTCCAGGGACCATGGTTTAATTAAAAACTACATTGCTGACATATTTAGAGGTTGCTATTTCTTAACATCTTGCTCTAAACATTATTAACCCCTAATGTCAGTAGCACTTAAAGACTGATGATGATGATATATGAATAAAGAATAGCAATTTTATTAAGAAAAGGAAGACTTGAAGTGAATGTTACTCTCTGCTATCCTCACTTGGTAAAGCCTAGCTAATTATTTTCTATATTCCTGTCCCAAAACATCACTGTACAGCTGGTAGACTTGCCAGAATTAAAACCACAGTGTCCTAGAAAGCATCAAATTTATATGGCTTGCCTTGCAAGATCAAATTTGTAGAGAAAATACAACTTAGAAGGTATGGGCAGGTAGAAGAAACAAAATAGAAGAAAAATAAATCACCATTTCTGTGTATATATGTGGACATAGATGTAGAGAATCAATATAAAAATAAGAAATAGAATCCATCTCCGAGGACTGCAAAGCCAATGTTGAGACTTCCTTTTATTTTATCAAGCAAATATTTCAAAAGTTTGAGTTGAAAATAAATATTTAACTTAGTTCCTTTCAGTACAATGAATCTTTAAAACCATGGTGTTTTAGGCCTTTCCTTTAAAACATCAGTGGTCTGATGGTCAAAATTCAAAATTGGAGCTACGTCAACACAAAATAACCAATAGTAAGAAAAATAAAATAAGTTGACTCAGGCATAATTTTGTGAAAATTAATTTAATCATTTCTAAGCTTAATAGCACTGTTGTGAAATACAGGAGTAACCTTTTGTTTGTGCCGTTTGGTATTTAGTTATTCCATTCATGGAGTAACTTGCCACAAACTCCCTGAGACAAGGTAGGGATGGTAGAAATTGCTTTAATGACAATTCTTTTCTCCAAAGTAGTTGTTTGATCATTCATTCTCCTGGGAAATATTGAGATTCATATGTTGGTTTGAAAATGGAAGATTGATTCTGCTAACATTCTAGGTATTTGACAACACATCAGTAATATGTATCTGGCCTATGGGATGATTTATACTTCTGTTTTGGTGTGTGTTTTAATTGAAGTATAATATAATACTGCACAAAAATTAGGTTTTATAAATGTAGAATCAGTGTAACCACCACTCATATGAAGAAAGGGAATATTAACAGCTGCAGGGGGCTTCTCCTTGTTCCCTCCAGTCAGCAACCCCTGTAAAAGAAATCACTATTCTGAGAACTTCTATCAGCATGGATTAGTTTATCTGTTTTAGAACTTAATATAAATGGAATGATAAAAAGTGGACTCTATTATATTTGCCCTTTTAGCTCAAGGTTAATTCTGTGAGATTTATACCTGTTGTTTCATGTTGCAATACTTTGTTCTCTTTTATCACCATGTAATATTCCACTGTTTGAATTTTACAATTTACCCATTCTACAGTTCATGAACATTTAGGTTGTTTTTAGTTTTTCTTTATTAGAGTGCTGTAATAAGCATTTTCCTACAAGTGTATTTTTGTACATATACATTCATTGATATGGAGTATATATCTGGGAGTAGAATTGCTGGATCAGAGGATTTACATATATACAGCTTTAGTCTATACTGAATTTTCCAAAAAGTTTTCCAAAGTGGTTATATGAATTTCAAAATTGTTATATTAATTTAAAATCATAACAGCAATATATGAAAGTTGTTGGTGCTCCACATCCTTACAAACACTTGGTATTGTTGTGTTTATTTTAAACCATTTTGGCAGATACATAACACATCATATTGTTATTTTAAATTACCCTGATGACTAATGAAATTAAGTATCTTTATATTTGTTTATTGGTCATTTGAATATCTTTTGGGGGGTGAAATTCCTGTTCCATACTTTTACTCGTTAAAAAAAATAGCTTGCCTGCTTTCTCTTACTGACTTACAATATATTTTTATATGTTCTGTGAGTCTTCATTCAGATATATGTATTGAAAGCACCTTCCACTCCATGGTTTATCTTCCTATTCTCTTAATAGTAACTTTTCATGAACAGAAGTTTTATATTTTAATGAAGTCCAATTTATCAACCTTTTTATTTATGCTTGATGTTATTTCTGTCTTGTTTAATAAATCTTTGGCAATTGCAAGGTCATGGTGATACCCTTCTGTGTAATTTTTTACAAGCTTTGAAGTTTTACCTTTCACATTTAAATCTTCAGTCCATCCAGAACTGATTTTTATGTATAAAGTCTAAGGACCAAGATATTTTTTCCTCTCATGTATGTATAGAAATAATCTAGCACCATTTATTGGGAAAACCATTATTTCCCACTGCACTGCAATGGCATCTTTGTTATAAAGTAGGTAACCATACATGTGGAGGCTTCAGAACTCTGTTTTGTTCTAATGGTGTATTTGTCTATTCTTATGCCAATGACACAGTGTTTCAAGTTTGTTCTCCTTTAAGATCTCCTTTCCTAGTGTTCATATTTTGTGTTATTTGCATTTTAGAATGAGCTTGCCAATTTCCACCCAAAATAAAACTGCCAGAATTTTGATTGGGATTGCATTCAATGTATATATCAAGTTGGGGTCAGTTAAAAACAACAATATTGAGTCTTCCCATCCTTGAATATAATAGAATATAAAACTCCATTTATCTAGGTCTTTCACTCCATTTATCTAGGTCTTTCACTTCTCTTGGTGATGTTTTGCAGTATTATTGGTTCCATTTCTTTCATTAGATTCATTACAAAGTATTTAATGATATTTAAAGCTATTAGACATGGTATTGTTTTGAAATTTTATTTTCTAATTTGGTATATAGACTATCCAGTAGCCTTACTCAAGGTTAATTTGTATCTTATCATTTACAGATATTGATAATTTTATATCTTGGTTTCCAATCTTTATACGTTTTATTTCTTTTTCTAGGTAGGCTCTCCAGGGCAGTATTGAATAGACCTGGTTTTAGCAGACCTTCTTGTTGTGAATATGGTAGTAAGGGAAAACTCAAAGGGAAAGATTTTTATATTCCATCAATAAGATATTTTCTATTTGTTTGTTAGCAACACTTTGTTAGATTTGTGGTTTGCCTCTATTCCTAGTTTGCTAAGAGCTCTTTTCCAGATGGAAGAGATTGTTAATTTCATCTATATTGTTGAATTTATCTCCATAAAATTGTTCACAGTGTCTCTTGTCTTTTTAATTAAGGCAAAATGTGGGCACAGTGAACTGTAAGGAACTTAAGTTTATAATTTGGCAAGTTTTGCCCATGTATTCAAAAACATTATCAAGATTTAGAATATTTTCATTACACCAAAAAATTCCTTGTGCCCTCTTGCAATCAATTTCCAGCACATTTTTTTACTTCTTTAAAAGATTAGTTTTTCCTTTTCTTGAACTTGACATGAAAGGAATAATTATATTTTTTGGAGGGGCATTCTGGTTTCTGTGTCTCAACATAATGTTTGTGAGATTCGTCCATGTTGTTGCATGTATCAGTAGTTTATTATTTTTTACTGTTGAGCAATATGCCATTGAATGAAGAGGCCAAAATTTATTTATCAATTCTATCAATTGACAGTTGGGTTATTTTCACTTTGGGGCTTTTGTAGTTAAATCTGCAATCAGCAATCTTCTAAATGTCTTAGAAATCTTACAAAATATTTTGTGGACATTTGTGTTCATTCTCTTGGGTCAATGGGAGTGGAACTGCTGGATCGCAAGGTAGGTGTACATTTAAAGTTATAAGAAATTGTCAAAGAGTTTTCCAAAGTGGTTATTTATCTCACACTGTCATCAGCGGTGGATGGGAGTTGCAGTTGCTTCACATCCTCATCAATATTTGGTTTTTTCACTTTGAACTATTCCAGGGTTGTAAAGTGCTATCTCCTTATAGTTTTAATTTGTATTTCCCTCATGCTGGTGATATTGAGCTCCATTTCCTGTGCTTTGTGGCTACTTATTTTCTTTTTTGTAGTGTCTGTTCAAGGTTTTTGAGCATTTTAAAAACTGAGTTTATCATTTCATTGTTGACTTGTAGAGTTCTTAATATATTCTGGATAAGTTCTTTGTTACACATATACACTGTAAATATTTTCTCCCAGTGTCTGGCTTGCCTTATTTTGAAATAAACATTTTTATTTGAAAATAAATTTAGATTTACAGAGACATTGCAAAGATAGTACAGTTTCCATATACCCCACCTTCAATTTCCTGTTATTAATATCTTACATTAGTATGGTACATTTGTCATGATTAATGAACCAATATTGATATGGTATCATTAACTAAAGTCCATATGTTACTCATATTTTCTTAGTTTTTCCGTAATATCTTTTTTTCTGTTCCAGATCTCATCCAAGATATCATATTACATTTAGTTGCTGTGTATCCATAGGCTTCTCTTGGCTGTGACAGTTTCTCAGAATTTTTCATGTTTTGATGCCTTTGATAGTTTGGAGGAGTACTGGTCCAATACACAAGTAGGCTGTTCCTCTGTTGGAATTTCTTTTTTATGATTCAGACTGTGGTTATGAGCTTTTGGGAGGAGGACCACAGAGGTTAAGTGCCCATTTTAGCACCTCATATCAAAGATACATTCTATTAACATGACTTATTGTTGATGTTAGTCTTAATCACCTGACTTAAGGTACTGTTTGTCAGGTTTCTCCACTGTAAAGTTATTCTTTTTCCTCTTTTTCATACCATACTCATTGGAAGAAAGTTACTGTGTCTGATCACACTTCAAGGAATGTAAAGTTATGCTCCATCTCCTTAAGGGCAGAGTATCTACATAAATTATTTGGAATTCTCTGCACAGGTGGTTTGTCAATTGTCATTTATTCATTGATTGAGTTATATCAGTATAGCCTCCTGTATGTTTATTGTATCCTTTGGGTTATAATCCAATGCTACTTTATTTATGTTTTGCTCAAATTATTCCAACTTTGGACATTGGACACTCCTTTAGTTGCTTCCTGTGTCTCTTTAATATACTCCCATTATGTGGTATTCATTGTTATTGGTTTGTTGTTTAGCAATTCCTTACTTCCTGGCATCATAAGATGCTCTAGGCTCATCTTGTATGTTTCCAGCTCCACTCCTGGAATCTCCATGTCTCCAGGGAGCCCTGGTTCTTTTTATTGGAGAATGTAATTAGAAACCTATAGCTGGTGTTAGTTATGTTATTGCTATCAGATTGTCATTGCTTTTAGGTCTTGTTAGCTGACAAAGCAATATAATACGTGTATATATATGAACCCATAAATATATACATATCTAGATAACCAGCTGTATCTGTATTATGCTAAATATGAGTTCATTCTGATGCATCTAACTGTAATTCTAACATGGATCATTCTAGGCTTTTCTTCTTGCTTTTCTGCGATCTCCCAGTTAACCAGTGAGAAACTTGGACCCCATCATCAGCTATCCATTTACTTATGTGTTTGATTCCAGTATACATGAATAGTGGTTTCAGAATTGTTCACCTATACCCTTAACTAGAGGACAGTGCTTATGTGTAGTTCCTTTTATCTTCAGTCTTACAGAGTCTACTCATTTCCAAAGTTACTTAGGTCTGTACCTTCTTGCCCTAACTCCCACAGTTTTATGTATTTGTAAAGCATATTCTTTTGTCACAATCTGCATTCCATTCTGGGATTCCCTGAACTCCTAAATGATGTTTTGAAATTTACATACATTAAAATTCACTTTCTCCTCTAAAATTCTATGGGTGTTGACAAACGTATACTATCATATACACACCACTACAGTATAATACAATATAGTTGAATTGCACTAAAAAATCCTTTATGCTTCACTTATACACCCCTCACTCCAAATCTCCACCAATCACTGATCTGTTCACCATCTCAGTTTTATGTTTGTGATAATGTTCTACAGATGGAATTATACAGTGTAGCCTTTTAAGACTGACTTCTTCAGTTATCAATATGCAGTTAAGAATCTCCCATGTCTTTGAATGAGTTGATATTTCATTCCTTTTTTAAAATCACTGAATAGTATTCTATTGATGGATGTATCAGAGCTTGTTTATCCATTCCCCTATTGAAGAATATCAGCTCCTTGCTGCCTGTTAGCTGAAGGCTTCCCTGAGTTCTTTGCCATGTAGGCTACCCCACAGGGCAGTTTACTCACTCAAAGCCAGCAATGGATAGAATCAATGGAGAAAGTCATCTGCCAAGAAGGAAGTTACAGTCTTATATAACATAATCAAGGAAATGACTTCTCATCCACTTTGCCTTTTTCTCCTGCTTAGAAAACATTCACAGGTCCTGCCAACACTCAGGGGGAGGAGATTACACAAGGACATGGGATATCAGGAGGTGGGGATAACTGGGACCATCTTAGAGTCTGTCCATCACAACTAGTTTCAGAGATAATCACATGTCTTCTCCAGTGAAGCACATCTTTTTTATCTTCTTAGCCGTAACACCCCAGAGAGTAATGATACAACTGAATATGACCAAATAAATGCAATGGGGAAGGACAAATAGGGAGCAGTCAGGGTTTGTAATTAGACTTGTCCATTCATGTGGAGCAGAGACTCTCAGGAAGAAGAATTTGAATAATAGACAACCAGCTGATAACAGTCCAATTACAGTCCAAGAAGGGGTTCAAAACTGGGCCTCCTTAATACCCCGACAGAGCACAGGGGTAGAGAATCCAGGCAGATGCTCACCATCTGGGGACTTGTCAGCAGCTAGCATGTCCTGTTAAGGTGTGGGATTTCTAGCAGTACCCCAGCTCCTGGACTTGTAGGAACATGAGGAAGGAACCAGTACTGGACAAGATATCAAAATAAAGACAAGGGTCTAAGAAATAACAATTGTGTACAAATTGTTAGAACTGGGGCAGAAATTTCAGTAGAGGGCTTGGGATAAGAAACATAGATCTCATGCCTAAGTTACAAGGTGAAGACAAGCTCAGCTGAATTCTGGAGTGCTTAAGATTCCTAAGTCCTTCAATTTCTCCTGCCCTTGGGCAGGATTGAGTCTGGAAATTGGAACGGAAGTAAACCTGCAGTTACAAGGAGAAAGAGGTCTAGAAACAGAAAGCCTTGTGGGATCAGTTGTCAGGTGACTCCTCTGAGGCCTCAGGGAGCTTGCAACATAAGCAGCCTCCTTTTACAGCTTCCTATTTCTCTCTTTGATTTACCATCTCCAGGGCCTAAATATATTTCCCTCCATCTCCCAAGGACATTTCTATTTTAAGCATTCTTTCAAATAGTGGAATAAAAGGCCTTGTACCTTAATGTTAGAATTTCAACTATTCTGGGAATGATAGAAGAGGAGTTCCACAGGAAAGTGATATCCTGAATCTATATCTTTCTGAAATCATACCTACAGAGGGCTACTGACCCTTCAATGAAAAGTCATCTGTCCATTCACGCACTGAACAGTTATTTGTGGAGCACCTGTTGGTGCTACGAACTGTGTTAGTGCTGGAATAAAATGTGAGAAAAATGCACATTATTCCTGCCTTCAAGATTATTTAGTCTAGTGAGGTGTCAGACTTATCAGTGATTCACCCACACATAGTAAAGTTAGGGCACAGAAAAGGAGACACATGATGTCCTAGTCATGGGTCATAGTAGAAGAATGGGCTTGGTCATGAAGATTCTTTTATGCCAGGTTAAGGATTTTATTGTTTTTCCTAAAACATCAGGATGGAAGAGGCATATTTTAGTTTCAAAAGATCACTTTGTGTAAAGTCTAGAATGGATTGAAAAATTAACACAATGTTGTAAATCAACTATACTTCAATAAAATAATAATTAAAAAAAGAATAGACTGAAGAGGGGGCAAGAGTGAGTTCAGGGAGATCAGTAGGATGGATATTGCAGTAAAAGATAATGTAGCCTGGGCTAGAGTGGAGCTACTGGAAACAACCAATGCGAAAGGTACTTTAGGAGGTATAAATCAGCAGGACTTACTGGAATAGTGCCTTCTGGTTTGTGCAACTGGATGAATGGTAGTTCCAGTCCCTGAGAAAGACATCACTGGAAGAGGCCCATGTATTTTAGGGAAGGAGAATTTAGGAGCAGTTCATGAGTTAGGGTTTAGTTATGAGGATTTTGAGAGGCATTTGAAATGTCCAAAAGGGAATGTCAGGTGGCAGTTGCTAGATGGGTCTAGAACTCAGAGTAAAGGCTATAGGTAATTCTGATAATATTTGTCAATTTCTGGGCATGGATGATTTTACCCAGAGAAGGGTGTAGAATGAGAAATATAAAGAAACAAAGAGAAATAAATGGACCAGAATGACATATACACTTTAAAAAAGCTTCTGGACCACATGGGCTTTGGCAAAAACACATTGATCTAATTTGATTTTTTTCCACCAATTATTTACAGTGACTTTGGGCCTGGAACATTTCTCTGTAAATGTACAAACTGAATAAAGCAGTTAATCTCAAAGGACTGTAAATTTAAAGAGCATTTTTAATATTACAAACATAATTAAAAGCTGAAAATGCAAATGAGTATGTGGCTGGAGAAAGAGGAAGTATCTACATTAAATTGGTTTTGTTTTTTTTTTTTTTTTAATTCGCAGTACGCGGGCCTCTCACTGTTGTGGCCTATTGCGGAGCACAGGCTCCGGACGCACAGGCTCAGTGGCCATGGCTCACAGGCCCAGCCGCTCCACGGCATGTGGGATCTTGCCAGACCGGGGCACGAACCCGTGTCCCCTGCATTGGCAGGTGGACTCTCAACCACTGCGCCACCAGGGAAGCCCTAAATTGGGTTTTTTTCCAGACTGAATCAAAATAATTTCTGAAAAGATGAGTAATACCAGGTTTGTGCCTGGAAGCGAGGGCATATTACTTCCCACTGTGTATGTCTGTACATGGTAATGGCATCTCTCTCCATCCCTCTCCATCCTTAGTTCAGAGAAAATAATGCCTCTTATTGGATAATTTTTTAATACCTGGAAACTTGGAAGGCAGAACTTAATTAGTTAGCCAATGTCTGAATTCCTTGATGTTTTGACCTCAAATTCTGAGACGGGAATGCACTTACTAAGGAGGGAGAGGGAATCAGAACTCAGCAAGCAGACAGGAACCTTATGAAACCATTGAAGACAGTCTCCTTGGGGAATTTCGTAAAAGTTGAAAGAAGTTTTGGTTTCTCTGCTTTAAAGATCTCTAAATAGGACCATTTTAGTATGCTTATTTGGGAGATTCTCAATATCTAATCAGTCTGAAGTTCCTTTTCATGTCTAGCCCAACTCTTTCTTGCTGCCCTTAGAGGCATTTCTTCTTACATAGAATGACCAGCAGCTGCCTAGAATCTTTCATTTAATAATTCTTCATATAACTAAGGAGATTAATGAAGTCAGCTCTTAGCCTCATCATCTGAGTTAAAATCACCACTCAAAGGAACAGTATGCAATTACATACTTCATGTGGGGGAGAAAAAATAATAGATACCTAGACAAGCAATACTGAAACTTACAGGGTGAAACAACTCCAGCCATGCAACCCTTTCCTTAAAAGAAGTCCCTTTTCCAAGCCTTTAGTATATATGTTTTGTCTTCTGGTTTTTCTATTAATTTTTTGGATTAGAAATAGATATGTAGAAGAACAGTTCTGTGTATGAAAAGTTAAAATGATGCAGACCCTTCCTGTTGTCCTGGACTACATTGGTGGAATTCATTTGCTTAACAGATGCTTATCCAGCCCCTAGTCTATGCCAGGCACTTTTAAAGGTTCTAAGGATACAGCTGAGAAAGTAAAACACAATTGAAACGTGCTTTCCATCATGGACCATGAATAAAATGGAATGACTGTAGGGGTGATTCTAGAAATTGGAAACTGGATTATTCCTTGCTAATCTCATCTTCAGTTAGCCATCACTATTGTTGGTTTTATAATCAATCGCTCAAACAACATTCACTGAGTGTCCACTCATGCTAGGCATTGGGCTCTCATGGAGCTTGTAATTTAGCTGAGATGAAGAAGCCAAAACACAGATCGTTACATGACAACCTAAGGCAACCAAGAGATTTTGCAAGACAACACAGTATTAACAGCGGAATGGGTGACTAGGATTCTGAGGAGATAGTTGTTAAATTATGTCATAAAGTATTTTTTCCCTTCACAATGTATAATGTAAAAATAATTTGATGTCTGCCTGCATTCCTGTCAACTAATAGAATCTCTGTGGTAACATGATGTGAAGTTCTAATTCTCCTTCATTGTGGGAATCTCTTTGCTCTGAATCAATTTAGTAATATGTCAGGCTTTCATTAAATTCACTGAACCTAGTGATTATTCCATATGGTTAAGCTTATTAAATGTATGCTTCCAAGCAGCAAAATGTGGACAATAATCGAGATGTTCCAGAACACCTCAAACTTTTCTAATTTATGCAAATAATCCTCTTCTTTGTTAACTTTCCTTTTAAACAAACCAACCTTTTGTCAATAGTAAAATGCTTTTACTATTCCTCAGGCCATGGCTGGCATCGGGCAAATTATAAAGACAACAAATTAACATTTTTTTGCTGTGGGTTAGCTACTGGGAACCTTGCATGAAGGCGTCTGAATATATAAGGCTGATGATAAAGCCCTTGTGAAAAACATACCTAATCACCTGGATAACTTTCATCATCCCTTATGGAAGATGACACTGATGCTGATGTTACTATGGAAATGTTAGATTATCTTTGTAACTGGTGTTGGTAACCAGACTTCCAAAGTTTTGCTGCCTTGTTTGAATCATGGTAAGCTATCACTTGAGAAACAGCCATTCTGGGTGATTTGGGAAATGTTGGTACATTGAGGAGAAAAAAAAAAAAAGGTGTGACTAAAAGTGAAGAAGATTATAGTAGACAACCGTTTTGGTGGGGTGTCACCCAACTGATGAGCCCACCCTCTCTTTTGGTCTTTGATCCTATTTTTTTGAGGACTAGGCCACCCAAATTTGTATTAATCTAAAGCCCCTACACTCATGGCAGTAGCTGCTTGATCCAGTGGTAGAAAAATATGTACTTGTTGGAATCTCTTTCTTGGTCTTTAGGAACTGGGTAAGTGTTTGCATGAGAATGGGACTGTAACAACAAAACTTAGGAGCTCTGGGGTACCATATTCTGCCATGTGAATGAAGGAATGGAGAATGCAGATCTGTGGAGATTGAGAGGAATGAAGCAGAAGGCAGAGAACAGAGGAGATAAGAGATAAGGGACAGTCTTATTGGTTCCATTTCCTTCCAGGGGAAGTGGCTGTGAAATGATCACTAAGAGCCAAGATAGAAAGTCAATCTTTCCCGAAGTCAGGCAACCAGTGGGGTCATTGCCAGAGGAAGGGAGAATCAATATTAGGGAAAGAAAATGAAGGATTTTCTCTGTAGTCAGAGAGGCAAAGGGAAAGTTTTTCAACAATGGAAGTTTTCTCGTGATCTGATGAAAGTGACCCACAATTACAAGAGGAGTCATTGTAAAATTTGGATTTTAAAAGCAATTTTTAAATGTAAAGGATAGGTAAATCGTTATTTTCTTTATCTCCATTAGTGTTGATTTCATGATCATTTGACCAGGGTTAGGTTGAAATTTGACTCATAATTTATGAAGAAAGGGTCCACTGAGAAATGGTATCAGAAGGGTGTTGCTATTTACCTACTTGCACAAATGCTTTAGGAGACAGTTTAATGATATCTGTTACTTTATGAAAATATAGCTAATGATTATAAATGTACTTTTATGGCCCACTCTGAAACTTAAAACACCATTTAGTAATTCAAACTTACAGGTGGCATCACCTCAGTTACTTGAATTTGGTAAATTTCTACTTGGGCTTCATCCATCTTTTTATTCTCTGGAAAGTTTTAGTGAAACTGAGTCCTCCTAAAACAAAGTTCCTCTGCCAAGTTATGATTAACCTCTGTCCAAACATTCTTCCTTTGTTTTGTCCTGCACCTGTTCCCCTCAAGATTGAGGAGAATCAAGGAAAAGGGGGGTTTGAAACCTTACAGGGCCCTCCTGGGTACAAAAGCCCACCCCCCATGTCCCCCATTTCTTGTTTGTAGAAAAAAAAAAAAAGGCTTTAGTCTCTTAGGTCTTTCCTGAGTTCATGTGCCTGATGCACAGTGAGGCCAAACAAACTGAAACATTGGAGTTTGGATCAGAGAAAGGTTTATTGTAAGGGCCAAGCAAGGAGAATGGGCAGCTTGTGCTTGAAAGACCCTAAGTCCCTGATGGCTTTCAGGTAAGAGTTTTTAAAGATTGTGTTGAGGGGAGGGTCGTAAGGTGTGTGATGTTTCTGGACTCTCGACTTTTTGGTTCCAACCAGTCTGGGGTCTACGTGATTGTGGTCAGTATGTAGTTACCATCCCCCACCCCGGTGGGGGTCTTAATTTCTGCAGAACAACTCAAAGGTATGTATCAGATTGTTATGTATATCCCTTCAGGAGGAACTAGGAGTCCTGTGACTCTGTTGTCCTGATTATTAACTGCTTGAGTCTGCTCTTTGGAACTTGGGGAAGGCCTAGGAGACTGAAGCCAATTTTTTTGTTTTTGTTTGTTTGTTTTTTTATTCTGGAAACAAGAAAAAGTGTCCTGCCCAGATTTAGCAGGCAACTTTGGTTTGGACAACTGTCAGTTTATCTGTACTGCTTCAAGAATTATTCTTGGATTTTAGAGATGAGGACATGTCCTCATCTTTTGCTTTCCTGGACAATTACTCACCAGGAAATGGTTGGTTTGATTCATCATAAAATTGCTGTCTGCTTCCATGAGTATGAGAGGTCCTACAAGGTGAGGGGCAGACAACTCGTTTGATAATTGTCTCTTGTTGCCTTCTCTGCTTGTAAGAAGGCTAGGAGGGTTCTGTGACCTTCACAATGGTAGACATTCAGCCTGAGAAACAAGGGGAATAGAAAAAATGAGCACATAGAGCCAAGAGAGGAATTTAATTTCTCTTGATTTGTATAGGAGAGATCAGGACATGACTAAGCATATTGGGGAGGCTTGCTTAAAAATAGCCTCAGAGCTGCACACCTAGGACTCAACTGGAGGCTTTCTAACCTGGTCACTTTTATACCTACACTGGCTGTGACTACTCTGACAACCTTAGGAGCCATTTGAACAAGCCCTGAGCAGGGCATCCTGCATCTTATCCATTCTCCTACCTAACCCACTCTGACTGCTCTGGCAATCCTCTGAATGCCTCAGCCTTTCTTCTTAAAGTAAACATGGTGAGGGTTGACAGCTTAGTCCCTAACACTTGGGAGTAACAAGCACCAGTGCCTGGGATACTATTTCTTCTATAACAGCAAAATGCTCTTGGGGGACAACAACCTGCCTGTGAGATGACTGGACAGCAGGGACGCACTTAAGCCCATGAGGCTGTTTGTGAGTATGTGTGGACCCAGGCATCCAGAAAAGAGACAAACTTGGGGGCCTAGATGAAATTAGACTTCACCTGTCCTGAAAGGAGTGGGAACATTGAGAGAAGTCACTGTGAAGAGGAGGGGAAGCTTTCTGGGTGGGAAGAACCATATGAACCATACCTGGGAATAGCAACATTGTTAATATTCCCTGAGCCCTCATATTGTACAAGGCACTGTGCCACATGTTTGTCATGTGTTACATCATTTCATCTCCACAGATAGGTACTGTTATAAGGAAAGAAGGAAGGAAGCTCAGGGAGGAAAGAAGCTCAGGGAGGCGAACTGGCCTGCCTGAAGTCACAAAGGTAGTAAGTGGTGCAAAGAGGATGAGAGGCCGGTCCTGCATTGTATCATATATCGCTGGCCTGCACTCATAGGCTTTAGCTGGCACAACTGTACAGCTGTGGAACTAGAGAGCTGCTAAAAAAGAAGGGCTTACTCTGTAGAGTTTCCCCACTCAGGTGAAAAGGAAAGTCATTGACTCATGATTTCCAGGAGCCCTAGTGCTCTGGTGAATTACTTGGAATTCATTCCCCACCACCTTCCCCAAACAATCACAGCACATCAGCACACCAAGAGTAGCACTCAAATGTACACAGACACACTTCTTATGCTGGAAACATTGATATGTGAAGCAAAGTTGTCCATATATATCTACTGTATAACCTTGGTCTGTAAAGCAAAATCCAAACCACGTTTTCCAGGCTCTGGATGATGGCATCCTTCTCACTTTCCCACACTTGGGAACATCTGGCTGTGCATCTCTCAGGCCCCTTCTGTTTTCTGCCTCTATGCCTTGAGCATTCTAATCTCCCCTCTTGGAACACCCTTCCTCCTCCTCTATGCCTGGTCACATCTCCCTTTTTTCCAGGCTCAACTGAAGATCTGCATGTTCTAAAAAGCTCTCAGTGTGGACCTCTAGTCCACACTGACATCTCCCTTGCCCTCTCCAGTCCTTTTGAATGACATACAATACTTTTTTTTTTTTTCCAGTTTTTGAGAAGAGCAGAAATTGTCTTTCTTGAAGTCTGTAGAACTCCCAAAAGGCTTCAACCTGAAGCAAAAAGATTGTAGCCCAAATGCCCTATTTAGGTGGTCACGCTAAGGGAGAGAGGGGGGCAGGTTTACTGTCTCCTCATGTCTGGTATAGGGTTTGAGGACAGTTGAGCTGCTGGAGATAATCATCATATGCCATCAGGAGATGGAAAGTCACCAAGAGCGTGCGCGCACGCACACACACACACACACACACACACACACACAGGCAAAATTGTTTATTTACTCAGTAAAGAGTGCATAAGGAATCCATGGCAGGGAAGGTCAAAAGTACCTCTTCTAAAATGGACTTCATTTAGGGTAGTACTGCAGTCTTTCACCATTCATTAGCCAGGGAATTCTAGATTTTTAAAAGAAATCCCCAAACATTATAGAAATGGACCTGTTTTCTGAGGTTGCATTAACTTAAGTTCATTTTTCATGTGGAAAATAAGCTTCAGGCTTCAATATGATGAATTGTTTCCTCCTGTGTGACAATGGTGGAGGAAGTTAATTTATTGCTGCTGCAGTCATCTTGGTTTCTTCCTCTTTTATTCTGGGGCCGTTGTGATTAATAGGATTACATTGGCGTGATCACAGCTGCCTGTTTATCCCATCACTGAGGTCAGTGCCGAGGCTCTTATTTCAGGATTCTCTTGGTTTTGAGACCTAGTTTGTCACATTCATAATGTAATAACCTCTTGCTGTATCATCACCCCCATGGAATGTTGAACCGAGCTAAGTGAACTCTGAGTCATTCATGTTATGTGAATTTGGGTCATTTATTTGGAAAGTATTCACTGAGCACTGGTGGTGAGCGATATCTTACATGGTGCCAAGGAAATCAGGCCACTGCACTGGATGCAGTTGAGGGAGGACACTTTATACTTTGGGAACCCAGTTAGTGGTAGAAAGTGAGTGCTAGGGTGCAGAGGTGGAGGTGCAATAGCAAGTGAATGATACCTCACTTGGCTTTGGTCTCATCAAAAATGAAGTAAATAGTAAATTAGGCTAAATGATAATTATTTTCCATATTCAGATTGTGAGACATCTTGCCATTTTGTGGAGTGTCAAGAAATAGACATATTAATTAAATTTAGTTTAACATAAACTAGGAGATATAAGTTATATGTGTGTGTACATTACATGATTCAGGACATGGCATATTTAAAAGTATGAGTTGCTGTGTCTGGGAGCAATGCTACCCTTAGACTTGGGCAAGTGAAGCCCCGCCTCAGGATCCATGCCTTAGGTGCCCTGTGCCTTGACTGTACTTTCCTTGAAATGTTCTAAATTCCCGTCAGATGCCTGGTACTGTCCTGGGAGCTTTTAGTGCTATCTAGCCAGAATACCCGGAGCCTGGATTGGGACATCAGTGAGCCCCAGTCTCATTTTCTCCCATGTGGAGTATCTGTAGCCCTCCACCTCATATGATGGGTTGACCAGCTATCCTGAAGCACTGTGGAACTTGCACTTATGGTATCATACCAGGGCTCCCTGGCTGGGCTCATATAGGTGGGCCCTGGTTCCAGAAGCGTAGCCTGGTGAGCTGCTCATTCCTCCTAGCCAGTGCAGAATTTTTTTGTGAGCTCACACAAGATTGGACTGTCAGAATGAAGCTCACATCATCATTTTGAGTAACTTTCACACATGTTGAACATAGGACAAGTTTAGGGCCCTGGGATACCTGTAGTCCACCAGTATCTCTTCGGTTTGAGCTATGTATAGGGACCCATGGATTGGCTCTTGCTTGTCTGTGTGATGGCTGAAGGGTCACCTCCATTCTCCTACACATGAGTACAGCAGGTTTGGAGGCAGGTATTCTTTACCCCTTATCCCCTCCTGCTGGCACCCGTGAAGTTGCCCCATCTCCTTCGTAGGCTCTATACCACATATTGGGTTGCCACTGTTGGGCAACTGTGCCTATATCCTCTCAGGTATTTTGAGATTGTTGCTCTGTAGTGCCAATGAAGCCTTCCATATGATGTCCTCTCTTGCCTTTGATCAGTATGGTGGTGTCATGCTCTCCCAGGTTGCTGGACAAGGGAGAGGCCTTCCTTTCCCTAGTGTGGATGCTCCTTTTATCTTTGCCACTTGTGGCAGTGTGTGAAAGACAAGGGTGAGGTCAACACTGAGAAGAATCACATTCTAGGAATGCTGTGATTATGTCTTAAAGAGTTCAGAGAAGAAACAGGATTGCAGGATGTTTTGTTCTTTATTTATGTCATACACTTCTGTACAGTAAATTTAACATGACCAGAAAACAAATTGTCATTTTATTTCCCTGTGTCTTATATGTAAGACTTGCATTTGTGGATATTGTGAGTGAAGCACAATAAAAATTACTGTAAGAGTCATCAAAAACCAGTATTCATGGGCAGCACGGTGGATGATGTAGTGTCAGGAGTAATGATGTATCCAGCCTTAAATAAATGAAAGTAGGGAACTGCAGAGGCAAGAAGACCTACATTTTTTCAATATAAACAGGTTCTGAAGAGTCATGGCACAGTGAGTAATAATAGCATTGCTACCTTTTTTATCACTGTGGGTGATATGATATTAGCCAAGAATGATGCATATGGCAATAAAGAACATGAATTGATGATTCCTGGACCCAAACAAGAAAAGCTCGTACCTGGACACTAAGAAACTTCACATGAACTGATTGGAAAATAAACCAATATGTATCTCTACTCATTATTCTATCTCTTCATCAAAAAATCATTATACCTTAGCTGAGCCCATAATTCTGTTTTACATCTTAAAAATAAAATTTCTATTGTTAGAGAAGGGTACCAAAAATTGTTTTGCCAAGGGCCCCTCACACTCTAGGGATGGCCCCTTGGGAAGGGTATTTATTGGTGGTACACAGGAAACAAGCCCTCTGCACTGCCCATTGTAGGATTTGTGTTGAGCTTAGACTCAAAGCTGGAATTCACCCTCCCCAATAAAAAGGAGAGAAAGAAGAAGCACCCTACTTCTTGACAGGGAGAGGAAGTAAAAAGTGAGAAAAGTGGGGGACATGGAAGAGAAGACTATTGGGCTGCAGACATAGAAAGAGAAATTGCCCCTGGGGTGAGAAGTTGCTGGCAACAGATATTAAGAATGTTGGAGGAAAGTAAACTCTTTTAAATGGAAGATGAAGTTCCTGTATTTTAAAATACATATGTATTTGGAGAGAGCATTTCCTCCATTTTCTGCAACTAGTAATTAAGAACTTTTGAGGACATGTCCATTCATTGCAGGGCAGGCTTATGTGACAGAGAACAACTGAGAGATGTGGTTAAGGATTGCTTAAAATGGACAATGCAACACAAAGATAAATTCAGATTATAAGTGAACTAGGCAGCACTCTTATTAATTGAGGCCATGTTTTCTTTGTCCAGAGATGTGTTATATCTCTAATTCACTGTAATTTTCCAAATAATGGTTGACAGATTCTTTAATCACATTTTCAAGCTCTTGTTATTTTGTTCATTGTTCCTCTATGCTTGGAGGTCTGCATATATTCAAAGAAAGCAGATGGCATTCTTAGCATAGCCTCGTCTATAATAAGATGAGTTCCAATACTTGGAGTTACACTGTCTTATTGCTTTTTGTCAATTCAAATTAAAGGTTCCCTCATGTTGTTTTAGGCCTTTTTCTTTTTTGTCTTTGGTTTCCAGACACTTATAGATTCATGCCACTCTGCTGTGTTTCTCCTAGTCTATGTGCTCCTACTTCCTTTAATAAATACCTGTAAAATTTTGCCCCCTCAGGGATTCCCTGTGAAGCCACACTGGTTTCTTGATACTTTTTACGTGTCTTACTAACTAGAATTTTGGCTATACCAGGTCTTGTCAGTAACAAAGCTGCTTGTTCAAATTGTCTGATCCTTAACTGCATTCTTTCCTTCCCAAGTTTTTGCAGTAGATGTGTTGAAAAGTCTGTATGTTTGTAATCAAGGTGTCACAAACACCACATGCATATTGTAGTTTGTAAAATACATACTGTAGGTATATATTTCACTGAATTCCCTCATTTCCTATTAGTTTGATCAGCTAAGATGCTTGTCATAAGAAAAAGACAATATTGAGGCAAGATGGTAAGTAGATTGAAATTACCAAAGGGATAACTTCATAAAGTTGTTGGACATTCAAATAAAAGTAAAAGATAATGACCTTCGAATGACTCTTCATAAAAGGAGTTTTCCCCCAAGATCACAAATAATTCTTGAATACTGGTAACTTTTTTACAGAAACCCAGAAAAGAAAAATCACAGAACAAACTTAAATGACTATCAGTTTAAAACAAGTAGGTACAGTTATAGGTCAACATATATAAATTCCATCATAATCACAATTCAAAACCTACAATAGATACACAAAAACTAGAGAGAAAGGAACACAAACATAACACTAAGGAAAGTTATCAAATCACAAGAGAAGAGACTAAAAGAAGAACTATACAAGCAACCAGAAAATAAATAACAAAATGACAGCAAGCACATAACTATCAATAATCACTTTAAATGTCAATAGATTAAATGCTCCAATTAAAAGACATAGCCTAGGGTTTCCCTGGTGGCGCAGCGGTTGGAAGTCCGCCTGCTGATGCAGGGGACACGGGTTCATGCCCCGGTCCGGGAGGATCCCACGTGCCGCAGAGTGGCTGGGCCCGTGATCCATGGCCGCTGAGCCTGCGCGTCCGGAGCCTGTGCTCCGCAACGGGAGTAGGCCACGACCGTGAGAGGCCCACATACCGCAAGAAACAAAAACAAAACAAAACAAACAAAAAAGACATAGCCTGGCTGATTGGATAACAAAAGCAAGACCCATCTATATGCTACCTACAAGAGACTCACTTAGGGGCTAAAGAAACACACAAAATGAAAGTGAGAGGATGGAAAAAGATATTTCATGCAAACAAATGAAAAGAAAGCTGGGGTAGCAATACTCATATGAGACCAAGTAGACTTTAAAACAAAGCCTATAATAAAAGATAAAGAAGGGCATTATATAATGGTAAAGGCACCAATACAAGAAGAGGATACAACATTTATAAACATATGTACCTAATATGGGAGTGCTAAATATATAAAACAAATATTAATAGACATATAGGGAGAAATTGACAATAATACATTAATAGTGGAGGTCGTTAACCCCTCATTTACATCAATGGACAGATCATCCAGATGGAAAATCAATAAGGAAACAGTGCCCTTAAATGACACATTAAACCAGTTGGGCTTTATATTAATTTACAGGACATTCCTTCCAAAAGCAGCAGAGTATATATTCCAGGATAGATCACAGGTTAGGCTGCAAAACATGTCTCAATAAATTTAAGAAAATTGAAATCCTATCAAGCATTTTTTCCAACCATAATGGTATGAAACTAGAAGTTAATTATAGGAAGTAAAATGGGAAAATCGAAAACATGGAGAGTAAACAACATAGTACTGAAAAAAATCAATGGGTCAATGAAGATACCAAAGAGGAAATTGTAACGTACCTTGAGATAAGTGAAAATAAAAACATAACTCGCCGAAGTTTATGAGACACAGGAAAAGCAGTTCTAAGAGGGAAGTTTTAACTGATACAGGCCTACCTCAAGAAACAACAACGACAACAAAAGTCAAATAAACAACCTAACCTATCTGACAGAATTATAAAAAGAACAACAAAGCCCAAAGTCAGCAGAAGGAAGGAAATAATTCAGATCAGAACAGAGATAAATAAAATAGAGACCTAAAAATTGTAGAAAATATCAGTGAAACCAAGAGCTGTTTTTATGAAAAGATAAAATTGATAAGACTATAGCCAGGCTAATTAAGAAAAAAAGAGAGAGGACCCTAATAAATAAAATAAGAAATGAAAGGAGAAATTAAAACTGATATCACAGAAATACACTAATAAAAGAATACAACGAACAGTTATATGCCAGCAAATTGGACAACCTAGAAGAAATGGATAAATTCCTAGAAATACCCAAGCTTCCAAGACTGAACCAGGAGGAAGCAAATAATCTGAATAGAACAATTAGTAGTGTTGAATCAGTAATCAGAAAACTCTCAACAAATAAAAGTTGAGGACTGGAAGGCTTCACTGGGGAATACTACCAAACATGTAAAGAAGAGCTAATACCTATTTTTCTCAAACTATTCCTAAAAGTTGAAGAGGAGGAAACACTCCCAAATTCATTCTATAAGGCCACCATTACCCTGATCACAAAACCAGGTAAAGACACTACAAAAGGCCAATATCTCTGATGAATATGGATGCAAAAATCCTCAATAAAATATTAGCAAACTGAACTTAACAATATGTAAAAAGGATCATACACCAGGATCAAGTGGGATTTATTCCAGGGATGCAAGGATGGTTCAATATCTGCAAGTCGATCAATGTGATACACTAAATTAACAAAAGGAAGTAAAACACATGATCATCTCAATATATGCAGAAAAAAGCATTTGAGAAAATTCAAAATCCATTCATGATAAAAAAAACTGAACAAAGTGGATATAGAGGGTACATATTGCAACATAATAAAGGCCATATGAAAGACTCACAGCTAACATCAAACTGAATGGTGAAAACTGAAAACTTTTCCTCTAAGATCAGGAACAAGACAAGGATGTCCACTCTCGCCATTTCTATTTTACATAGTATTGGACGTCCTAGCCACAGCAATCAGACAATAAAAAGAAAGAAAAGGCATCCAGATTGGAAGGAAAGAAGTAAAGCTCACTATTTGCAGGTATCATGAGACTATATATATAAAATCCTAAAGTCTCTACCAATAAACTATTAGAAGTAATAAAAGAATTCAGTAAAGTTGCAGGCTACAAGATTAATATATAGAAATCTGTTGTTTTTCTATACACTAATCATGAACTATCAGAAAGAGAAAGCAAGAAAATAATCTTGTTTAAAATTGCCTAAAAAAGAATAAAATACCTAGGAATAATCTTAACCAAGGAGATGAAAGACCTATACTCTGAAAACTGTAATACACTGATGCAGGAAATTGAAGATGATTCAAAGAAATGGAAAGATACCCTATGTTCCTGGATTGGAAGAATTATTGTTAAAATGTCCATATTACCCAAAGCAATCTACAGATTTAGTGCAACCTATTAAAATGCCCATGGATTTTTTGGGTTTTTTTTTACAGAACTAGAATAAATATACCTAAAATTTGTGTGAAACCACAAAGACCCCAAATTGCCAAACTAATCCTGAGAAAAAAGATCAAAGCTGGAGGTATCGTGATACCTCACTTCAGACTATACTACAAAGCTACAGTCATCAAAACATCATGGTACTGGCATGAAAATGGACACATAGATTAATGAAACAGGATAGAGAACCCAGAAGTAAACCCACAGACATATAGTCATTTAATCTATGACAAAGGTGGCAAAATATATGAGGAGGAAAAGACAGTCACCTTAATAAGTGGTGTTGGGAAAACTGGCCAGCTACATGTAAAAGGATGAAATTAGAACATTTTCTCACACCATATACAAAAATAAACTCAAAGTGGATTCAAGACCTTAATGTAAGACCAGAAACCATAAAACTTGTAGAAGTAAATGTAGGCAGTATACTGTTTGACATAAGTCTTATTAATATTTTTTGGATCTGTATCCTCAGGCAAGGATAACAAAAACAAAAATAAACAAATGAGACCTAATTAAACTTAAAAGCTTTTGCACAGCAAAGGAAACCATCAACAAAATGAAAAGACAACCTACTGAATGAAAGAACACATTTGCAAATGATATGTCTGACAAGGAGTTAATATCCAAAATATATAAAGTGTGCATACAACTCAATATCAAAACAACCAACTCAACTGAAAAATTGACATTTTTCCAAAGAAGATATACAGATCAAAAAACAGGCACATGAAATGATGCTGAACAGCACTAATCATCAGGGAAATGCAAATCAAAACCACAATGATACATCACCTCACACCTGTCAGAATGGCTGTCATCAAAGAGATAAACAATGCTGGGGAGGGTGTGGAGAAAAGGGAACCCTCTTACACTGTTGGTGGGAATGTAAATTGGTGCAGCCACTATGGAGAACAGTATGAAGGTTCCTTAAAAAACTAAAAATAAAACTACCATATGATCCAGCAATTCCAATTCTGGGTTTATGTCTGAAGAAAATGAAAACATTAATTCAAAAAGATACACACAATCCAGTGTTCACCACAGCATTATTTACAATAACCAAAATACGGAAGCAATGTAAGTGCCCATCGGCCGATGAATGGATAAAGAAGCAACACACACACACACACACACACACACACACACGCACAGGAGTAGTACTCAGCCATAAAGAAAAGAATGAAATTTTGCCATTTGTGACAACATGGATGGAACTGAAGGGTATTATCCTTAGTGACATAAGTCAGAATGACAAATAATGTATATTTTCACTTGTATGTGGAATCTAAAAAATGAAATGAGTGAATATAACAGACACAGATTCAGATATAGAAAGCAAACTAGTGGTTACCAGTGGAGAGAGGGGTTGGGGGAGGGGCAAGTTAGGGGAAGGGGATTAAGTGGTATAAACTACTGGTATAAAATAAAAAGACACAAGGATGTAATATACAGCACAGGGACACAGCCAATATTTTGTAATAACTTTAAATTGAGTATAACCTATAAAAATATTGAATCACTGTGTTGTATATCTAAAACTAATATAACATTGTAAATCAACTATATGTCAATTAAAGAAAAAACACACATGATCCTCTACCTCCTGAAATTTATTGTGGACAGTGAAGTAAGGGACATTGTGGGTGCCATTGGAGAATATCTTGGATTAGCCAAAAAGTTCGTCTGGGTTTTTCATATGGAAAAACCCAGACGAACTTTTTGTCCAACCCAATAGATTATTACAAGGAGAAACTATAACCTCAAATAACTCCCCTGTCCCACCCACAGTTACCTGTGGGACCTCATCTCCTATTATTCTCCACCTTGCTCTCTCTGCCCCAGTCACAGTGGCCTCCTCCCTGATCCTTAGAAAACACTCTCGCTTAGGGAAGCTGCAATCACTGTTTCCCATATTCTGGATATCCTTCTCCCAGAAGCCTGCATAGCTGGACTCCTTACTTCCTTTCAGTCTCTCCAGTGCAATGTGGCTTTTCTTCCCTGGTGGCATTTCTTCCCAAAAATGGCACACACCTCCAACACACACACAATATCTATTTGTTTTCTCTGCTTCATTTTTCCCCTCAGCATTATCACATCTATTATCATAAATATTTCATCTATCTAGTTATTTATCTTTCCGCTTCATGAGATGTAAGCTTTGGACGATGAAGATGTTTTTTTCTCTTTTGATTACTGCTGTATCCCCAGCACTAGAATAGTCTCTGGGACGTAATGGGCCCTCAGTAGATATTTGGTGAATGAATAAATGAGACTTCAACTAAAAGGGGCAATTGGTTACCTAGAATTTTGCTGTAATCTATTTATACTGGAGAAATAGTGTCTTAATAGAATATGTTAACCTCAGGGATTTGTTATTTAAAAAAAAACCCAAATCAACGTTTTATACCCTCATCATAGATATTAGGCAAACGAACAACAGGCTGTTAGCTACTTCTTTAAAAGTCATGCTAAGTGATCTGGCACCTTTCTCGGGAGAATGGGACCACTTTCCATTATGTTGTCTCAGGATCTCAGCTGCAATCGAGGTAGATATTTCCATTTTTATATCCTGTTACATTAGGATTAATGTATTTTAAAATTCATTCTAATGAACATTACTAGTTGTAAACTGAATGAAACAGTGAAAATGAAATTGTAGACACTATTGCTTTCCAAATATATTTTGAAATAAATAGGAAAGATGTTTGTTTCTGTTCCCTATGCCTTCTACTCTATAGCTTCCTGGAAAGGGAAGGCCTCACATGTTTGTTGGTTTCTCTGTTTCTCTGAATTTAACTCATAATCAGCTGAAGAGTCTTGAAGTCAACCCAGAGTCTGCTTGGCTCATCTTAATAGCAGTTGCCTTTGGTGAACAATTACCATGTGCTGGCTCTGGTTTTAAGCCCTTTATGCGTAATGACTAGTAAGTCATACGTGAATCCTGTGAGTTACGAAATACTATCAAACAGGATTCTGAGGTTCAGAGAGTTTAAATCACTTGTTCAAGTCACAGATCCATTAAGCAGAGCCAGGGCAGACTCCAAACTGCAGTGGAAAAGGTACCATATTATGAGCCACAGTATCTGGCTCAAATCCTACTTCTGCATCTATCTATGCCTGTGGACGTGAGGAGATATTTATAACTTCCCAGAACATCAGGGCCACGTCTGTTAGTGAGAGATTTGAGAGGTGGGCTAAAAGTCACAATTCAAGTGTGTTTCAACCTAGTTAGAAATGTTTGTTTGATATGTGGACTGAGTAATCCAGATACAGTTTTTGGTGACTTACTAATTAAAATTCAGGACTTTTAAAATATAGAGTTCCCACTATAGCAAATGAAAAATGATTGTATCGGTTTCCTAAAGCTGCCATAACAAAGTATTGATATCACAAACTGAGTGGCTAAAAACAACAGTTTATTGTCTCACTGTTTTGGGGTCTAAGATCAAGGTACTGGCAGGGCCATACTTTCTCTGAAACCTGTAGCAGAATCCTTCCTTGTCTCTCCAAGCTTCTAGTGGCCCCAGGAATTCCTTGTCTTATACCTGCATCACTTCTGTCCTCTATCTTCCTCTGGCCTTTCCCTCTGGATCTCATCACATCGTTCTCCCCTGTGTGTGTCTGTCTCTGTATACAAATTTCCCCAAATCTTATAAGGATAGCAGTCATATTGGATTAGGGTCTATTCTAATTACTTATTTTAACTTGTGTAAAGATCCTATTTCCAAATAAGGTCACATCCTGTGGCACTGGGGGTTACAATTTCAACATTTCTTTTTAAGAGACACAATTTAACCTATAACAGTGTTTCTATTGATTCATGTTCCCTTTGGGACTCATGTTAAGTTTAGGCCTTGGTGCTTTGTTTAGAGTCTGCCTGCTTTCCCTCAAAGGGATGCTCAACATTAAATCTATCTGGATTCCTTACTAAGATTATTTTCTGTCTAATACTTAAAAATAGAAAATCAAATGAAAAAATCTCAAAGACAATTCTAGTAAATCTAAATTTTATTGGAACTTTCTTAAGTTCATTGATTTCCCCCAAGTCTATTCCACATACAGAGTAATACTTAATTTCCCTCCCTCAGTAAAGTTTTCTAGTTAAAAAGTGTCTTTGATTGTTCTATGCTACATGTATTAGGCAGGCTCCTAGCTGAAAACAGCTGGCACATTCAAAGTGAGATAATTCAAGGAAGATTTAATAGAGGATAATCTACAATGGTGTGGGTTTGGTGTCCTGGGCTAACAATAGCAGATCAGTTACCACCACTAGATCTGAGGGAAGGAGGTGAGCAGTTAATGGAAAGAGTAGCAATAACCTTTGATTGTGGGACCTGGTAGGGAGCAAGGAAAACAGGTACCCTAACCTTACTCTCTTAGGTTCTTTCCTAACCTCTGCTGTGGCTCTCCATTAGCCAAACCCAACTGGAGTCCAGAGTAAAAGAGAGCCCTATGATCTAGTCCATACATGTCAGGTCAGCACAGAGGTTAGAGAAAGATGGAGAGCAGATATGAGTGCATTAGAAGATGTCTAGCACAGCTAGACCCTTCTGCCTCAAGTATCCACTCTTTCTCCTTCCTGTGGTTGAAACCTAACAAAGGTGTTGCAAGAAATTCCCTCAACTACCTTAATTAGGGATGATGGCAATGGTCATTCTCTTACCTAAACATTAGATGCCACTGATGCTCTTCATATAAGATAGCAAGAAGAAAAAGAGAAAGAGGGCTAGGGATACAATTCAGTGATGTAAAACATAGCTGCTAAACTCCCTGATTTGGTAGCTGGTTACACAGAATTCTTCCTTACTAATCATAGCTGTCTTTTTCTACCATCCATTTCATGTTCCTCTTACCTCTGCTGCAAACTCAGCTGGATGATGTTCTTTATCTAGTTGGTGACCCAGTTCTTTATTCCTGTAGGATCCGAGTTTTCAGTGGTCTTATTTATGTTAGATCACGGTGTTTTCTCACTAACCACTACTATTGGACAAGGAGAAACTCAGAGATAACCCAGTGAATTCCCTGGGTTTTACACGTAGTCCTCCACTGTATGGTAGTAACCCAATAATCATGACCAGTGTGGAGACCTGCTTCTCAGACTGTTGGCTTGGTGGCATGAGGGACCCAAAATGATTTGGGGGGCATTCTGTTTCCACTTTGTTTTCCATAACTTGGTTCCCAGGTAGAATCATTGCTTCTGTGGACCTTAGGACCTCCAAATGTATCAAGCCCAAAGTTTTTCAAGAAGGTTAATAGATATGATTGTGAGAGGAGTCATTCTCACCTCCACGCTTTTCTCTTTTTTTTGGCAGTACGCGGGCCTCTCACTGCTGTGGCCTCTCCCGTTGCGGAGCACAGGCTCCGGACGCGCAGGCTCAGCGGCCATGGCTCACGGGCCCAGCCGCTCCGCGGCATGTGGGATCTTCCCGGACCGGGGCACGAACCCGTGTCCCCTGCATAGGCAGGCAGACTCTCAACCACTGCGCCACCAGGGAAGCCCTCACTTCCATTCTTGTTCCCAGCCCCCATTCATTCTGGCAGGGGTTGGAGGGGAGACAGCACTAAATATCGGCTGTTGATTTACGGCATATACATCGTAACTCATGTGGGACATCCCCCGGCCTTGCTGTCGAGTATACCAGCTCCTGCCATCATTTAAGAATGCAAGGTTGTTGCTGCTTACAATTTTGTTATTATTCTGATATCAAGTTTAATAAATATGTTCTTTAAATTTGTTTTACATGCTATACATATTTTTTTATTTTGTTTTACATTTATGTAAATAGCTCTATTTTTTTTCTGTTTATTCTTCCTTGATTGGTGTAGATTTACTCAGATCTATAGTCTCTTTAAGAATAGAGTGGTATATTTTCCTTAGCTTTCTTTCCTGGTTACTTAGGTGCTAGTGGAACTTAAGCAGGATGAGAAAATGTGGGCTCATGCAATTACTTAATTCATTCGGGAAATTGAGGACCATGGGAGGAAATAGAGGCTTTATATCTGCCTGTTGGAGCTACTTAAATAGGATCCAGCTTTCTCTTTTTTGTCTACCAAAATTTGAGTCTCCTGATCAGTTCCAGTGGATTAGCATCCTGTAATTCTGTTTCTTTGACTGTATACCACACCGTTTTGCCATCTCAGCTTTGTAGATTTACTGTCACTTCTGACTTGCAGAGGTGGATGTAGATTTAGTCTGTTTCTGGGCCTACGGTCCACCTGGATCCCCTTATCTAGCTTTGCTTCTCTTCATCTCTACCCACTACGTAAGAAAGCTGTATACTTTGCAGCATTTGCCTTTCACAGTCCAGAACTAACACAATCCATGCAGGTATATTAACCAATGTATATTTGGTTATACGTTTATAACCAAGTATAAATGCAGAGAACCTCAATTCTCTGCATGTGAGAGACAAATGCCGTGTGTGTGTGTGTGTGTGTGTGTGTGTGTGTAGGTAGGTATACCTACACACACACACACACACACACACACACACACACACACAGGTTTTCATATAAGTCCATGTAGAACAGTCATTCAAAAAAGCTCAGTGCTTTCAGGGAGATCAGCTCGGTGCTTTGTGACCACCTAGAGGGGTGGGATAGGGAGGGTGGGAGGGAGACACAAGAGGGAGGAGATATGGGGATATAGGTATATGTATAGCTGATTCACTTTGTTATACAGCAGAAACTAACACACCATTGTAAAGCAATTATACTCCAATAAAGATGTTTAAAAAAATTTTTTTTAATTTATTTTAAAAAGCAACAACAAAAACCTCAGTGCTCTGATCTGACTACTCTAGTTGCCTTAAATAGGTCAGTGAGTTTGGCCTCAGGCTGGGATAAGCTTCAGACTATGGCAAGTGAGTGACTTTAATTTTCTGGGTCAAAAATAAAACTGTGAACATCTGGAAATAAATGGAAAAACGTATATGGTTTCCCAAGCAGGATTCTTACCATGACATATTTAAATCCTGTCCAATGTACTTTACTTTTCTCTTTACAAAATTAGTGAACTAGGTATGGCTAATACATGCAAAATTCTTAATGTCTAGTATATTAATTTTTAGAGAAGCATAGACTCTAATGTTTCATTATTATTTCGAATTGTCTTGATGGATCCTGGCAACATAGATTGAAATGGCTAAAATACCATCAATAAAGCATAATGATAAACAGCAAAGCATCACATTCAGTGCCATAAAAATTAGTCTTCGATAAGTTCTTGTTTAATATCTTCATTTATAGTTTATTACACAGGAGAAATGGCTTGCTAAAGAAATTCACACAAGCTGGCATATTTTGCATCACAAAAAGTCTAAGAATTGACCATAATTGTACAAGGTCATAGTTAGCTCATTATGATCAGACAGTTCTAAAAGATGCATAAACACTGATGATCTATTGAAAAAGGGACCTTTTACACACCCTGATCTAAGTGGGAAAGTAAGATTCTTTTATTCATATTCCCTTGATGCCTGGTACTGATTAGGATATTTCAAAACCAGAAAAACTAAATAAAAAATAAAAACACTTCGTGGTTTGACTACGTTTACCTAAATTTAAGAAGAATATTTGATGAACCTCTATCTCATTTGTGCATTATTTGGAGTCTGATAATTATCTCAGTCTTTTATTTATAATCGATTCCAGTTAGACTTTTTTAAATTTCTGGGATAGATTCCTCTATCATTATTTTAGAGCCACTAGAGGTATAACGTAACCTTGACAGTAGACTAATACGGCCCAAGGTATTTTATTTTTATGATTCTTTTTGTACCATGTGATTTATCTGCCATTTTACTTTTCAAATACCTTCTTGAACATTATGATTGTAATAGGAATAGGCATTTTACTTTGCACAGGCACTGACTAGATTTGATTTGCTATTTTGGTTGTAATTATTGACGTTCCCTGTAATTACTTGTTTGTAGAATAAAGGTTGGGGGCACTCAACTCCACATGTTGTCTGGACTGTTAACAACCCCTGTACCACAGAGAAATCCAGGAAAGCAAGTGCTACACTGCTCACTTCTCTGTGAGCCTTGGTTATTGAGACACGAGTCCCACAGCTTCCACAGGGGCTGTTAGAGTTTTCATCCTCTTGGTGACCTCTCTGGTGTCCCTTTGTGATCTCTGAAATCTGCCACAGGATTAGCTAAACGAAACTCAGATCTTTATATGGGGAATTATATTGTAAATAAGTGAAAATCTTACCAGTTATAGGAAAAAACCAATGTTTAATATTAATACCATATTTCTTCAGGTTATCAACGCCTACCCTCATTATATGCATCTTTACCCTGTGAGGAGTCTATTGGTATCTTATTGATGGTTAAAAATGCATGTTGATTCTATTTTGTTTTTATCATTGCACAAGGAGGTAGCCAATATTTCCAGTTTGTCATTACACAGAAGCAGTTTCTCTAATCTGCTCATTTGGACTCCATTTGAGGATTATAAGTGCCTAATTATACAACTTTATTGCCCCTGTCCCATATTGGCTGGATGTAATCCATAAGGAGGTCTTTGCTCATATTTCCATATGGCAAGGGAGCCATATGTATGCTGCTCACAGATTGCTAAATTCCTCTTGAGATACTCTTTTACCAGCCTCTCTTCCCACCCAGTGCTGGAAGAGGCTCAGGGCTGAGCCCTCCTCTTTGCTCCTCCAGGCTAGTTACGCTACCCTGGGACGGAATTTTTCTTACCATCTTATACAGCAGAAATTTTATATCCTATGGGTTTACAGTAAAACCATATTCTCAGTCCTCTTAGCTTTGTTTCTTAATATTTATGAGGAAATTTTTTAATCTAGAGAACATTTTTTCTCTCTTAAGTATATGGTTCCTGTCATCGAAAGCTTGACTTTTCAGCTGTTTTTTCTGAAATGGGCTCCAAGACCCTATTTTGCAATAGTTTTCCTTTGCACTCCAGCCACGGTAATCCTAATCTTCCTGAAAGCAGTGAGTGTCTCTTGCTGAATAGAGGGAAAGCCAAAAGCAAGAAAATGTGAAAAAGTAAAGTACACTATTCAATGTTTCCCTACCCTGGAATAGTGGGAAAAGCATGGAATTTGAAGATTTCTGGTTAAAGATAGGCCATGGGGCTTCCCTGGTGGCACAGTGGTTGAGAGTCCACCTGCAGATGCAGGGGACACGGGTTCGTGCCCCGGTCCGGGAAGATCCCACTAGAAGTAATAGAAAGATTTTGCAGATCTGAGAGAGCTGACTCTTAAGCCATCATAGAGAAACACTTAATGTACCTTGATTTGCACAGCAAAGCCCGAATATGCTAAAGAACTGGTAGCCCCAGATACCTCAGCAAGTGAGGATGAAGGTGGGGCTAAATCAAGAAGGTTGGCTGAAAGATCCTTAAAGAAGCAGTTTCCCCCTTTCATCCAACACTGCCCCTACTCCACCCCAACAGAAAACTGGAGATTTTTCTCTGTAGGTAATAAAGCATATTTTTCTCAGTAGATAATAAGCCAGGTGTTGCTGAACTGGGTACATATAAGAAAAGAGAACCAAACTGAAACAGGGGTATTAAATGAAAGGTTACACCTGAATATTAAGACCTCCCCACCCCTGTCCTCTTTTCCCGCTGTGCTTCCAAAGCTTGAGTAATTAGAAGACTATTTTCTGGGACTTCCAACAAGCCTAAGAGAAAATATTTAAAGATACTGCCACTCAGCCATAAAAAAGAATGAAATAATGCTACTTGCAGCAGCATGAATGCAACTAGAGATTATAATACTAAGTGAAGTAAGTCAGAAAGAGAAAGACAAATACCATATGATATCACTTATATGTGGAATCTAAAATATGACACAAATGAACCTATCTATGAAACAGAAACAAAATCAGGGACATAGAGAATAGACTTGTGGTTGCCAAGTGGGAGGGATGGAGTGGGAGTCTGGGATTAGCAAATGCAAACTATTACATATAGAATTGTAAACAACAAGGTCCTACTCTATAGCACAGAGAACTATATTCAATATCGTGTAATACACCATAATGGAAAACAATATGAAAAAGAATGTATATGTACAACTGAGTTACTTTGTTGTACAGCAGTAATTAACACAACATTGTAATTCAGCTATTCTTCAATAAAAAACAAATTTAAAAAAAAGATACTGAGAACAGGGTTTCTTAAATGAAAAAGGCTAGCCAGATTCCTGTATGAAAAGGCCATGGTTGAGTGGCCCACAGAATTTTCAGTCAGTGTTTTAGATATAAGTGGATAGGTAGCAATGAACACATATTCGATGAAGTGTCTAACATGGAAGAGATTAAAGCAAACAAAACAGAGACTTATCATGAAAATGAAAGCTTCAAAAAATTAATCATTAATCTTCTCAGAAAAACTATTGTATCTGTGAAACAAGAACAAGATCCATTTTTAAAGGAATATTCAGAGAAAAACTCTTGGAAATTAATATATACATATGGAAAATTATAAAAAGAAGTTTAGAAATTCAATAGTGAAGATTCAGTATCTGAATAATAAAACTTCCAGAAAGAGAGAACAAAGAAAATGGAAGGAAGGAAAATATTAGTGAATTAATTCCAGAAAAATACCTGAAGTTGAAGAAATGAGTTTCCAGATTGAAAGGGCTGATAGAGTTCCCAAAACAACAGATAATAATAGACCCAGACTAAGGCATAGCATCATGAAACAGAGCTCTGGAGAGAAACAGGAGATCCTAGAAGTATCAAGAGGGGTGGGGTGGTGATTGTAACATATAAAAGACCAGAAATCAGAGCATCCTTGGAGTTTCTCGTAGCAGCACTGAAAGTAGGAAGACAGTAGAGTGAAGACTTCCACATTTTGAGGATAAACAAAGTTCAACCTAAAGTTGTATACTCAGCAGAACCATCAGTTATGTATGAAGGAAGTCTAAAATATCTTTGGACATGCAAAGCCTCAAAAACTTAATTCCTAAAAACTCTTCCTTGGGAAGTTGCAAGAGGAGTTTCTTCACTAAAATAAGGGAATACATGAAGAAAGAGGAATTAATGGGATTCAGGGAATAAGGAATTCAACTCAAGGAAGAGAAGAAGAGAACATTCAAGTTGATTTTGAAGAGAATGCATAGGATGAGGACTGTGTCCAGCATAGAGGGCGAGCATCTCAGAGTGAAACAGGTTGGAGAGCTTTGGGAGAAATGTCTCCAATAAAGGAAACATTAAAAAAAAATGCCTGATGTATTTAGATACATTGAAAGATTTAGAGAATAGAAGAGTTTATAAACACGTTAACGTTAAGCACATGGGGCACTACAAGTTATTAAATCTGAAGAAAAGTGCAAGAAATCAAATTCCTACTTAGCTACAAATATTAAATAGACATAATAATGTCAACCCTGAATACAGTATATTACTATTTGAAAAGAATGGAAGAGGAGGGCAGTATGGAAGTGGTGGACATATAGAAATAGTAAAAGAGTGGTTGATTCTCATCTTTCATTGTGGAAAGCCAACCGTCAATCTGTCCCCTCGCCTGCCCCCCTGCCTTCCGCAATCAAGTGGAACACTGTAAACAGGAGTATTTAGTGTTGTGGAGGTAAATGCCAAAAGAAACAGCTCAAAGACTTATATGCAGTTAACTATGGGCAGCTGGAAATGGTGGAAAGTAGACTAATGATTTTCATAATAAGCCCTTTAGAACAATGTAATATCAATACTTAAAACTGTGTCTATCATTGATTAAAACAAACTTGATTAGAAACAGAAAGGAACAGCATGGGATTAGAACTAAAATTATTTTCCAATCACAAGTCTCTTTTTTTTTACTGTGTGACTTAATCTCTCTGAGCCCCCCTTTCTTCAACAAGGAAAGTCATGACTAAATGAGATAATTTAAAGATAAAGCGTTAATTATAGTAAGTGCTAGTCATAAGTAAGCTTTAGTAAATGGCAGGCATTAAACTCCTATTTATATAAGCCTCTAAGCCTCTGTGGAGGAAACTTAGGGTTACCAAGATTCAATAACTTTTCCAGTCGCACAGCTAAAAAACATAACAGCCACATTTCCCTGAGAGAGTCTGAGCTCTGAGCCCGCATTTTGCTACCACACTGCCTTCTCTTTCCTACTTTTCCTTGTAGGTAGAAACTACTTCTGTTATCTTTATTCCAAACAGTGCCAGATTCATAATAGACACTTAATATTTGAATTAATGTTATTAGACCGTGATGATAACCCATTCTAATTTACATAATAGAGATAAAAATATCTTCAAAGTATACTACAATACACTTTAAAAAAAAAATAATAGTCAACCCATCCCAAGCTTGTTAATATATGTCAGAAATTTTTTTTTTTAATTCTTTGGCAATTCTTCTTCAGGAAGGGTTCCATAGTATTCGTGCCCTTATTCCCCAGTTTCTTTCCTGGGCACACGAGAGTCCTTCATACACACACCACAGAGGGGAACATAGAGTAGATACTGTGTACACAATTTTGTGTTGACTTGAAATAAACCAATTGCATAGATATTATCCTGGATGAGAAAGTTGTCAAGAAGGACCTAAGAGTAGATTAAATAATCCTTTGCATAGCATCATGAAGCCTAAATAAAATATGATAGTTTTATGTATAGAAATAATATGACATAGGACAGGGTGGTAATAATTCTTCACTAATTCTTGGAGAAATGCAGCATGCTAAGTACTATTAAGTTCTCATCTCCTCATTAACTCTAGAAATCTAGAAGGGATCAAAAAAGGACAAGAATGATAAGGGGTTGACTAAATGACTTATGAGAAAAGATTAAGATAATTAAACAAGAAAAACTTGGATGAATAGTGATGAAGAAATGTAATAATATTGCATATCTGGAAAATGAGAATACTAGAAAATAATTGGGGAGAAACAGTAGGATGAGTAATTATAATGACAATACATTTAAGTTTGCTGTTTTTAAATCAATTGCTATAAAGTGTATGTGGAAACATTAAAGAATATTTTAAATGGAACTATGTTAAATATAATCTTCCAGAGAACAGAATTCTAGGAAAATAAACCAACTTATTGCTTCCATCTTGGTTGTTTACTATAGATGGTCAAAATTGGCAATAACCCCCCCAGTTTACTTTAGTTAATTTTTTTACCATATTAATGTTTGGCTAAATTTATTTCAAAAGATTTAATGTTTTTCAGACACATGGAAAAAATTTCAGACCAGATATTTAAACTTTGCAGCTTATTATTAGAAAACAGATTGACTTTGAATCCAGTACACATTCTGTTGGTTTTTTTCTCTAAAATAAAGTCGTTAATCTACTCTGTATCTCAAGAGAATATTTTGTTAAGTATATTTGTTGTCTTTAGTCACTTGTCTTATCTATGACAAATTATGACAAAGAATCTGAGTAGTAGGAGGGCAGGACATGTATCTATTTTATTTACCATTATATCTCCAGTATCTAGCACAGTTCTTGGTACCTCAAAGTATTCAATAAATATTTTGAGTAAATGAATATATATATGTCTGTAATGGACATTCCATCTGTTCATTTTTATCGAGTCAGAAAATAAAGTTTTCTTAAGGTTGTACATGCTTCTCTTCTAATTGGGTGGAGGTCATAGGTTTAGTAACCAAATGTGGAATCCAAATTTTTGTTTCCCCTTGGAGTTAAAAGTTGGGATCTATATTTTTTAGATGAATAGCCAGTAATGCTGTTATTAACTTGATCTATTCCTTCATTCTACCTCCATGTAGAGCAGTGGTTCTCTCAACCCTGAATGAGAAACTTTAAGAAATACAATGTCTGGGTTCCTCTCTATAACTGGTGAACAGATTCTCTGGGCATGGGAGCCAAGCATCTGTAAGGGAGGGGAAGGAAGAGAGGGAGGAGCAGAGTACCATTGATGAAGCCAAAGCAGAAGCAGGAGGAGAAACACAGATCAGAAACTACCAATTTTCAGTTTTGTTTCTACATTTTCCTCTATGAAGTTTAATTTATTGAAGGGTTTTTATTTGATTTCTGGACACACTTTATTACAGTTTTACCACTGGTAAAGGAGAGTTCCCAAAGCAAAGGAAATAAATACTGTAGATTCTACATCATAAGTTCTGCCTGCCCTTGTATCTATTTTATATGCTTAACTCAAGTAGTTGGGCTGCTATATTATTACTTGAAATGTACACTATCCTATGGCAGACACAGTGTATTTAATAACTAAACCTTTTACGTGGCAGTCTCCTTATTCTTCACCTCCTAACTTGGAATTTTCTCTCTTACTTGGCTGGAACATATCTTACTTTTCAAGAGGACATGTATGCGATGTTTCTTCATCCTTTGCTTATGTGAGAATTTTATGTTGTTTTCATGTATTAATAAATGATTTGATAGGAAATTTCTGGTAAAACTATTTTTACTGAGGACTCTGTAAATTTTCCAATGTCTTATGGCATTGTATGTTGTAAGGAAGTCTGAAATGTGCCTGGCTTCCTCTCCAGCCCCAACTCTTTTAAAATTTGAAAAACAAAGGAACGCACACACATGCACACACCACGAGAAAGTGAAACACACCCACATTTCATGTGTCATTTTGGGGGGACCACACACCTCCAGAGCTTATTGTAGAGGTTAAATAAATATTATAGCAATAACGTAAATCCTTTTTATATATACTATATAATAATATATGATACATATTATAGAAGTTAAATAATATGGTATTTACTTTTCATGAACTTTCCCTATGCTTATACAGCCATATCTACACATATATATATATTTGTACATTTATTTTTTTTAAATCGTAAGTCTTTCTACATTTTGATCAACTAGTTGCTTTTTAAATCTAGTAATGTTATTTACTTTGTTTTAGATCAGTTCATTTAGCTGTTCATGTAGAATATCCACAATTAAATGAAAATAATCCTGTCTTACAACTATATATTTAGATGAGACCAGATTTTTTTTTTCACATGCTTCAATCAAAATAATGTATTTCAACAGACTGAATACAGAAACATACAGGAAAACCAGTTGTTTTTTCCTAAGTCAGACATTGAGATTTGCAAAACATGTAAAACAATGCCAGTCTCCTTGCTGACTTTTTTTGTGTTTACAAAGCAATTATTTTTCATATAAATGTTATTTGTCTTCACATAAAATAGTTTTTTCATTATTATTTTAAAATTAATAAATGCATATTTAAAAGATTTCTTGGTTTTAATTTCCTACACAGTATTAATGGTAGATATAACCCATATAGACAAAGGCTTTCTAGAGACCCTCAAAAAATTTTTAAATTGCAAAGAGATTCTGAGACTAAAATTTGTAGATTTGTTGGCATATAGGAGAGATTTATTTTCAAGAAGCCAAACTGCAGCCACTCAACTAAACCCTTTGGTTGGAGCTAGAACTGGAATTCCTGTGCCTACACGACCACCTCCTAGTGGCTAGCTAAGTGATGTATGTGCTTGCCTTACACCCTATGTGGATCTTACTGAGTGAGGGGCTTTGGTGCATTGCTTTCTCACCCCATATCCACGTGTGCTTTCTGAGCTGTTTGCCTCAGAGAGGCTTCAGTATAAAAGTAGTGTCTAGAGATGGAATGATTAACTCCTAAAAGGTGCTATGAGATTCAAATATTTGGCACCATCTATATACATTCAGTTAGCATTTTATCATCTAAATTTTAGATAGAAATTTCTACTTTGATAACAATGTAACTTTCTAATTTGATAACAAGCAAAGTGACTCAAGTAAGAGCAAAATTACACAGATAACTCGAATTCCATAAATTGATATTGGCTTATGAGCATTTTAGATTTAGAATTTGTTTAATTTTTTGTATGTGTACTTATCAATGGCTATTAAGAAATAAAACCAAAAATGTTTTTATTGATTTCTACATATTCATCTGTTGCAAAAAGTTATTGTCATCCTCATTATTTTTTAAAACCAAATAATGAGAAACTTTCAGGTGTAAAATATAAGTTCTGCTTGAGCTGAGAAAAAAATGATTACTTTTTTGTCTCTTTTTGGCAATAGAAATCACAAAGCTTAAGGGACCTTAGAATTAATCCTGCCAGTCATTTTTTAAATTTTGGAAACTGAGTTAAAGGAAGATGAAATGGCAACGAGTAAGGGACAAAACTCAGGTACCATCCACAACCCTACCTTAATCTAATGTGTTTTCATTATACCATTGTGTCACTCTAGTTCCTCTTCCACCATGTAATGAGAAGTGTTAGGAAAATCAGTTGTAGGTTTGGACTTGCTTATCTGCTCTTGTTACCCATAGCAGTTTCAGCTGCAACAAAGAATATGTAAAAGAGAGAGATGCCGAGGACAAAAAAAGTCAGTTCAATGAACAGCCCAATCAAACTGAACATATAATGATATATGAACATTGAGATAAAATGCTTAATGGCATTTTAAAATTTCTCAACTGGTAGCAGAGTTGTCCTAGAGTCGCTGTGTCAGCTGCTGACACAGATCACAGAGTTTGAAATGAGGAGGAAAGATGTATTTCCAATGCCTTATCCAGGTGTTTAGCTTTAGAATTGGTGGGACTGTCTAGAAAAGTAAAATCTCTGTCTGGTACTACAGGGAATATACTTTCTCTTTATCACATTTCTTAATTAAAATAGGAAATGAAAGTCCTAATGTTTGTGTTCATACGGTGTTAATGCTGTACCTTCATAGGTAAAAATGAGGAAATTAAACTGTTCTTGTTCTCAGAGTGATAAGATAGTGACAGATAAAGTATATTGTTTTTACTCATGTGGAGGTAATCCTTATTTTTCAGTTTATGCATTTCCTTTTACATATTAAAAAAAGGCATTAAAACTAGAAAGTCAAAGCTCAGAAGTTATATATGAGAATAAATGCTTTGGAATAGGAATTAAAATATTTCAGTTATAGTTCTAACCACCATTTTGCTTCTGCTACATTAATTTAGATTCAAATTGCTATGGGGGAAATGTCACCTATTTTTTAAAGTGATATTTTTGGATTCAAAAAGTGTTAATAAAGTCAGGAAAAATATTTGGATAACAAACTTTCAATTCAGTAAAATATTTAAAAGTTATTTATTTTATCTACATTTCACACTATTCTTAAAAGTATTTCTTTGGTAATTTCCCCATTTTCACAATGAGTGAATTACTAATTTCCAGTGAATTGTACTATGTCTTATAGGAAAGATTACAAAAGTATTCAGAAAAATACCTGGGCATTACTCTCCTGAGAAATATAGCATAATCAATCCAATCTGTAAATACAACATATTTAGAACAAATTTGTGGCCCAAGAATCAGCACTAGGTCAGGAAGTCTGTTTTTTTAATGAGTGTCATTAGGACCAGGATGAACCAAAAATTAAGGTAAAGAGTCCTTGTACCATGAGGCATTAAGAACTAATGCATCCTTTAACTTGAATAAGAATTTATTTTTACCTTAGTCATAAACAGTTTAGATTTATCTTTCCATTTTAACATTAAAACTATGTGCTACAGTCATTCCCATCAAGAAATTATTGATAAACTAAAATGACTACATCCTTTCCACATGGATGCTGATATGTATGGTCAGGACCATTGGAAACTAAACTTATTTTGGGTAGTCTGTTGAGATGACATGTGAGTGGAATGGAATTAAGAAGTAGCAACCTTGGATATTTATCGAATTCAAGTTATCCAAAGATAATATTATTGCTTCTAAGAAAAATCAGGCACAACAAATCATTGGGAAGGGCCAGAATATGTCCATTAAAACTGAAATTCTGTGACTGGAATTGAGTTCCTGAAATTGTGGGTACATGTTAGAGATATACATATTTAAATTTAATAATACAAGGATCCTATAAACTGTAGAATAATGTAGCCTATAAACTGTAGAATAATGTAGCCTCTAAGTCTTTTATAAAGCACAAATTTATATAGCCGAGTTTAAAACTGTAATTAAGTAAGACATCTGATGAAGCCATTATATACCAAGAATTATTTTGGCCTTTTCTAACATGGATAATAGTTAGCACTTACTTAGTGCTTATTATATGCCAGGAACTGTGTTAAGTGCTTTATATATACTAATCAGCTTAATGTTCTAAATGATCCCATGAGGAATGGCCTATTATATCAGTATATAGATGAGAAAACTGAGGCATAGAAAGTTTACCATGCTTAGAGTTACAAAGCAAGTAAGTGGTAAAAGTCAAACCAACATTGTCTGGCTTTGTGCTTTTACTCAGTGTTCTATACTTGCTCTGGTTCTTGCCAATGTATTTTTTTTCCTTATTATTTTTCCACTTGATAAGTATCAGTCTGTGTGTTGTCTCACTATCTATTATTGCTCAATTTAAAAAATTCCTTAATATTCAACTTAATATTTTAAAAATTCCTTCTTACCCAACTTAATTCTATGATTCACACACTCTTGCCAATGCCCCAAATTCTCTTTTCCCTGTGTTTTTTGCACCTGACAAACCTTCACCTCTGATGAGCCCAACTACAGGCAAACCTTGAAGGTATTATGGGATAGGCTCCAGGCCACCCCAGTAAAGCAAACAATGCAATAAAGGCAGTCACATGAATGTTTTGGCTTCCCAGGGCATATAAAATAGAGTGTAGTCTGTTAAGTGTGCAATAACATTAAATATAAAAAACAACATATATAACTTAATTAAAAATACTTTATTGCTAAAAAGCACTACTCATCATCTGAGAACCTTCAGTGAATCGTAGTAGTAACATCAAAGATCACTGATCACAAACCACCATAACAAATATAATAATAAGGAAAAGGTTTGAAATATTGGGAGAATTAACAAAATGAGACAGCCGTGGAAACTACTGGAGAGAATAGAACAGGTAGTTCTACTTTGTACTACACAACACCAACTTTGGGTGGGTCTTACATTGCTGCACGGTAGTATTTCTCTGAGCAGTTAACTCTCTCCATGGCTTTTTTTAGACCTCTGTACACCATTCCTGCTTGCCAGTAAATTAATGATAAGTATTATCTCTTCTGTTTATATATATATATTTTAAACATCTTTATTGGAGTATAATTGCTTTACGATGGGGTGTTAGTTTCTGCTTTATAACAAAGTGAATCAGCTATACATATACATATGTCCCCATATCTCTTCCCTCTTGCATCTCCCTCCCTCCCACCCTCCCTATCCCATCCCCTCTAGGTGGTCAGAAAGCACAGAGCTGATCTCCCTATGCTATGCGGCTGCTTCCGACTAACGAACTATTTTACGTTTGGTAGTGTATATATGTCCATGCTACTCTCTCACTTTGTCACAGCTTACCCTTCCCCCTCCCCGTATCCTGAAGTCCATTCTCTAGTAGGTCTGTTTCTTTATTCCAATCTTGCCCCTAGGTTCCTCAGAACTTTTTTTTTTTATTCCATATATGTGTGTTAGCATATTGGTATTTGCTTTTCTCTTTCTGACTTACTTCACTCTGTTGGACAGACTCTAAGTCCATCCACCTCACTACAAATAACTCAATTTCATTTCTTTTTATGGCTGAGTAATATTCCACTGTATATATGTGCCACATCTTCTTTATCCATCCATCTGTAGATGGACACATAGCTTGTGTCCATGTCCTGACTACTGTAAATAGAGCTCAAAGAACATTTTGGTACATGACTCTTTTTGAATTATGGTTTTCTCAGGGTATATGCCCAGTACTGGGCTTTCTGTGTCATATGGTAGCTCTAGCTTTAGTTTTTTGAGGAACCTCCATACTATTCTCCAAAGTGGCTTTTACAGTTTACATTCCCACCAACAGTGCAAGAGGGTTCCCTTTTGCCAACACCCTCTCCAGGATTTATTGTTTGTAGATTTTTTGATGATGGCCATTCTGTGAGAATGAGTGAGATGGTATATCATTGTAGTTCTGATTTGCATTTCTATAATGATTAATGATGTTGAGCATTCTTTCATGTGTTTGTTGGCAATCTGTATATCTTCTTTGGAGGAATGTCTATTTAGGTCTTCTGCCCATTTTTGGATTGGGTTGTTTATTTTTCTGATATGGAGGTGCATGAGCTGCTTGTAAATTTGGAGATTAATCCTTTGTCAGTTGCTTCATCTGAAAATATTTTCTCCCATTCTGAGGGTTGTCTTTTGGTCTTGTTTATGGTTTCCTTTGCTGTGCAAAAGCTTTGAAGTTTCATTAGGTCCCATTTGTTTATTTTTGTTTTTATTTCCATTTCTCTAGGAGGTGGGTCAAAAAGGATCTTGCTGTGATTTATGTCATAGAGTGTTCTGCCTATGTTTTCCTCTGAGAGTTTGATAGTGTCTGCTCTTACATTTAGGTCTTTAATCCATTTTGAGTTTATTTTTGTGTACGGTGTTAGGGAGTGTTCTAATTTCATTCTTTTACATGTAGCTGTCCAGTTTTCCCAGCACCACTTACTGAAGAGGCTGTCTTTTCTCCACTGTATATTCTTGCCTCCTTTATCAAAGATAAGGTGACCATATGTGCATGGGTTTATCTCTGGGCTCTCTATCCAGTTCCATTGATCTATCTTTCTGTTTTTGTGCCAGTACCATACTGTCTTAATTACTGTAGCTTTGTAGTATAGTCTGAAGTCAGGGAGCTTGATTCCTCCAGCTCCGTTTCTTTCCTCAAGACTGCTTTGGCTATTCGGGGTCTTTTGTGTTTCCATACAAATTGTGAAATTTTTTGTTCTAGTTCTGTGAAAAATGCCAGTGGTAGTTTCATAGGGATTGCACTGAATCTGTAGATTGCTTTGGGTAGTAGAGTCATTTTCACAACGTTGATTCTTCCATCCAAGAAGATGGTGTATCTCTCCATCTATTTGTATCATCTTTAATTTCTTTCATCAGTGTCCTATAATTTCCTGCATATAGGTCTTTTGTCTCCTTAGGTAGGTTTATTCCTAGATACTTTATTCTTTTTGTTGCAATGGTAAATGGCACTGTTAATTTCACTTTCAGATATTTCATCATTAGTGTATAGGAATGCAAGAGATTTCTGTGCATTAATTTTGTATCCTGCTGGTTTGCCAAATTCATTGATTAACTCTAGTAGTTTTCTGGTAGCATCTTTAGGATTCTCTATGTATACTATCATGTCAACTGCAAACAGTGGCAGCTTTACTTCTTCTTTTCCGATTTGGAGTCCTTTTATTTCTTTTTCTTCTCTGATTGCTGTGGCTAAAACTTGCAAAACTATGTTGAATAAGAGTGGTGAGAGTGGTCAAACTTGTCTTGTTCATGATCTTAGTGGAAATGGTTTTAGTTTTTCACCATTGAAGACAATGTTGGCTGTGGGCTTGTCATATGTGGCCTTTATTATGTTGAGGAAAATCCATTTATGACTACTTTCTGGAGGGTTTCATCATAAATGGGTGTTGAATTTTGTCGAAAGCTTTCTCTACATCTATTGAGATGATCATACGATTTTTCTCCTTCAATTTGTTAATATGGTGTATCACATTGATTTACTTGCATATATTGAAGAATACTTGCATTCCTGGGATAAACCCCACTTGATAATGGTGTATGATCCTTTTAATGTGCTGTTGGATTCTGTTTGCTAGTATTTTGTGGAGGATTTTTGCATCTATGTTCATCAGTGATATTGGCCTATAGTTTCCTTTCTTTGTGACATCTTTGTCTGGTTTCGGTATCAGGGTGATGGTGACCTCGTAGAATGAGTTTGGAAGTGTTCCTCCCTCTGCTATATTTTGGAAGAGTTTGAGAAGGATAGGTGTTAGCTCTTCTCTAAATATTTGATAGAATTCGCCTGTGAAGCCATCTGGTCCTGGGCTTTTGTTTGTTAGAAGATTTTTAATCACAGTTTCAATTTCAGTGCTTGTGATTAGTTTGTTCATATTTTCTATTTCTTCCTGGTTCAGTCTCGGAAGATTGTGCATTTCTAAGAATTTGTCCATTTCTTCTAGGTTGTCCATTTTATTGGCATATAGTTGCTTGTAGTAATCTCTCATGATCCTTTGTATTTCTGCAGTGTCAGTTGTTAACTTCTCCTTTTTCATTTCTAATTCTGTTGATTTGAGTCTTCTCCCTTATTTTCTTGATGAGTCTGGCTAATGGTTTATCAATTTTGTTTATCTTCTCAAAGAACCAGCTTTTAGTTTTATTGATCTTTGCTGTCATTTTCTTCATTTCATTTTCCTTTATTTCTGGTATGATCTTTATGATTTCTTTCCTTCTGCTAACTGGGTTTTTTTTTGTTCTTTCTGTAATTGCTTTAGTTGTAGGGTTATGTTGTTTATTTGAGATGTTTTTTGTTTCTTAAGGTAGGATTGTATTGCTATAAACTTCCCTCTTAGAAATGCTTCTGATGCATCCCATAGGTTTTGGGTCCTGTGTTTTCATTGTCATTTGTTTCTAGGTATTTTTTGATTTGCTCTTTGATTTCTTCAGTGATCTCTTGGTTGTTAAGTAGTGTATAGCTCAGCCTCCATGTGTTTGTATTTTTTACAGATTTTTTTCTGCAATTGATATCTAGTCTCATAGCCTTGTGGTCGGAAAAGATACTTGATACGATTTCATGTTCTTAAATTTACCAAGACTTGATTAGTGACCCAAGATATGATGTATCCTGGAGAATGTTCCATGAGCACTTGAGAAGAATGTGTATTCTGTTATTTTTGGATGGAATGTCCTATAAATATCAGTGAAGTCCAGCTTGTTTAACATTTAAAGCTTGTGTTTCCTAATTATTTTCATTTTGGATGATCTGTCCATTGGTGAAAGTGGGGTGTTAATGTCCCCTACTATGATTGTGGTACTGTCAATTTCCCTTTTTATGGCTGTTAGTATTTGCCTTATGTATTTGCCTTATGTATAGAGGTGCTCCTATGTTGGGTGCATAAATATTTTCAATTGTTGTATCTTCTTTGTGGATTGATCACTTGGTCATTATGTAATGTCCTTCTTTGTCTCTTGTAATAGTCTTTGTTTTAAAGTCTCTTTTGTCTGATATGAGAATTGCTGCTCCAGATTTCTTTTGATTTCCATTTGCATGGAATATCTTTTTCCATTCCCTCACTTTCAGTCTGTATGTTTCCCTAGGTCAGAAGTGGTCTCTTGTAGGCAGCATATACACAGGTCTTGTTTTTGTATCCATTCAGCCAGTGTATGTCTTTTGGTTGGAGCATTTAATCCATTTACAATTAAGGTAATTATCAGTATGTATGTTTCTATTATCATTTTCTTAATTGTTTTGGGTTTTTTATTTTAGGTCTTTTCCTTCTCTTGGGTTTCCTTCCTAGAGAAGTTCCTGTACCTTTTGTTGTAAAGCTGGATTTGTGGTGCTGAATTCTCTTAGCTTTTGCTTGTCTGTAAAGGTTTTTATTTCTCCGTGAAATCTGAATGATATCCTTGCTGGGTAGAGTAATCTTGGTTGTAGCTTTTTCTCCTTCATCACTTTAAATATGTCCTGCCACTCCCTTCTGGCTTGCAGAGTTTCTGCTGAAAGATCAGCTGTTACCCTTATGGTGATTCCCTTGTGTGTTATTTGTTGTTTTTCCCTTGCTGCTTTTAATATTTTTTCTTTGTATTTAATTTTAGGTAGTTCGATTCATATGTATCTTGGCATGTTTCCCCTTAGATGTATCCTGTATGGGACTCTCTGTGCTTGTTGGACTCAATTAACTCTTTCCTTTCCCATATTATGGAAGTTTTGCACTATAATCTCTTCAAATATTTTCTCAGTCCCTTTCTTTTTCTCTTCTTCTTCTGGGACCCCTAAAATTTGAATGTTGGTGTGTTTAATGTTGTCCCAGAGGTCTCTGAGACTGTCCTCAATTCTTTTCTTTCTTTTTTCTTTATTCTGCTCTGCAGTAGTTATTTCCACGATTTTATCTTCCAGGTCACTTCTCTGGTCTTCTGCCTCTGTTATTCTGCTATTGATCCCTTCTAGAGAATTTTAAATTTCATTTATTGTGTTGTTCATCACTGTTTGTTTGCTCTTTAGTTCTTTATGGTCTGTGTTAAACTTTTCTCGTATTTTCTCCATTCTACTTCCAAGATTTTGGATCATCTTTACCATCATTACTCTGAATTCTTTTTCAGGTAGACTGCCTTTTTCCTCTTCATTAGTTTGGTATGGTGGGTTTTTACCTTGCTCCTTCATCTGCTGCATATTTCTCTGTCTTTTCATTTCGCTTAACTTACCAGTTTTGGGGTCTACTTTTCACAGGCTGCAGGTGCGCAGTTCTGTTATTTTTGGTACTTGGCCCAGTGGCAAAGGTTGGTTCAGTGGGTTGTGTAGGCTTCCTGGTGGAGGGGACTAGTGACTCTGTTCTGTTGGATGAGGCTGGATCTTGTCTTTCTGGTGGGCAGGACTGCATCCAGTGGTGTGTTTTGGGGTGTCTGTGAACTTATTATGATTTTAGGCAGCCTCTGTGCTAATGGATATGGTTGTGTTCCTGTCTTGCTGGTTTTCTGGCATAGGGTGTCCAGCACTGGAGATTGCTGGTCGTTGAGTGGAGCTGGGTCTTGGTATTGAGATGGAGATCTCTGGCAGATTTCGCCGTTTGATATTACGTGGAGCTGGGAGGTCTCTTGTGGACCAGTGTCCTGAAGTTGGCTCTCCCACCTCGGAGGCACAGCCCTGACACCTGGCTGGAGCACCAAGAGCCTGTCATCCACATGGCTCAGAATATAAGGGAGAAGAAAAAGAAAGAAAGAAGAAGATAAAATAAAATAAAGTTATTAAGATAAAAAATAATTATTAAAAGAATTTTTTTAAGTAATAAAAAAAGAGAAAGAAAGAAGAGAGCATCCAAACCCAAAAACAAATCCACCAATGATAACAAATGCTAAAAAGTATACTAAAATAAAAAAAGGAAAAGGAAAAAAATCGGACAGACAGAACCCTAGGACAAATGGTAAAAGCAAAGCTATACAAACAAAATCACACACAGAAGCGTACACATACACACACACAAAAGGAGAAAAAGGGGGGAAAAATATATATATCATTGCTGCCAAAGTCCACCTCCTCAATTTGGGATGATTCGTTGTCTTTTCAGGTATTCCACAGATGCAGGGTACATCAAGTTGACTGTGGAGATTTAATCTGCTGCTCCTGAGGCTGCTGGGAGAGATTTCCCTTTCTCTTCTTTGTTCACACAGCTCCCCGGGGTTCAGCTTTGGATTTGGCCCCGCCTCTGCGAGTAGGTCGCCTGAGGGCATCTGTTCTTTTCTCAGACAGGATGGGGTTAAAGGAGCAGCTGATTAGGGGTCTCTGGCTCACTCAGGCCGGGGGTGGGGGGAGGGTTACGGATGCGGGGTGAGCCTGCGGCGGCAGGGGCCGGCGTGACATTGCACCAGCCTGAGGCGCGCCATGTGTTTCTCCCAGGGAAGTTGTCCCTTGATCGTGGAATCCTGTCAGTGGCGGGCTGCACAGGCTCCCGGGAGGGGAGGTGTGGATATTGACGTGTGCTTACACACAGGCTTCTTGGTGGCGGCAGAAGCAGCCTTAGCGTCTCCTGCCCGTCTCTGATGTCTGCGCTGATAGCCGCCGCTTGCGCCCGTCTGTGGAGCTCCTTTAAGCGGTACTCTGAATCCCCTCTCCTTGTGCACCACGAAAGAGGCAAGAAAATGTCTCTTGCCTCTTCGGTACATCCAGACATTTTCCCGGACTCCCTCCCCGCTAGCTGTGGTGCACTAGCCCCCTTCAGGCTGTGTTCACGCAGCCAACCCCAGTCCTCTCCCTGCGCTCTGACTGAAGCCCGAGCCTCAGCTCCCAGCCCCGCCTGCCCCGGCGGGTGAGCAGACAAGCCTCTTGGGCTGGTGAGTGCTGGTCGGCCCTGATCCTCTGTGCGGGAATCTCTCCGCTTTGCCCCCCGCACCCCTGTTGCTGTGCTCTCCTCCGCGGCTCCAAAGCTTTCTACCTCCGCCACCCGCAGTCTCCGTCCGCGAAGGGGCTTCCTAGTGTGTGGAAACCTTTCCTCCTTCACAGCTCCCTCCCACTGGTGCAGGTCCCATCCCTATCCTTTTGTCTCTGTTTATTCTTTTCTCTTTTGCCCTACCTAGGTACGTGGGGAGCTTCTTGCCTTTTGGAAGGTCTGAGGTCTTCTGCCAGTGTTCAGTAGGTGTTCTGTAGGAGTTGTTCCACGTGTAGACATATTTCTAATGTATTTGTGGGGAGGAAGGTGATCTCTGCATCTTACCCTTCAGCCATCTTGAAGCTCCTCCTCTTCTGTTACATTTTGAATCCCTTGTCTTTGAACTGGACCCCACTCATTTTTTAAAAATATATTGAGGTATAATTGGAGTGTGATAAACTTCACATACTGAAACTGTACAAGTTGACTAGTTTTAACTTACGTGTTTACCCGAGAAACCACCACCACAAGCAAGACAATGGACGTTTAACCCCAAACATTTCCTCATGCTCATTGCAGTCCATCCATGCTCCACCCCAATTCCCAAGCAAGCAGTGACCTTCCTTATATCACTGGATTAGTTGGCATGTTACAGAATTTTATATAAATGGAATTGGTACAAATGAATACATGTATTTAAGTACTCTTTCTCCTGTTTTTTTTTGTTTAGCACAGTGATTTTTGAGATTCATTTCTGTTGTTGCAAATATCAGTTGTTCATAATTTTTTTATGGCTGAATATTATGCCATTGTATAGCTATTTTCTGGCTTCTTTTCTCGTGTTGATGGAGTTTCAGGTTTCTAGTTTTGGCATCTGTATCGATATCTAACCTCAGTAGTATAGTAAATGCTGTACACACACAGTTTCCAAATATATATGTCTGATTATAATTTCTCCATTCAGTTTCAATGGCCTATTTCTCTTCCTCTGTGCCAACACCAAATTTTACTTTAATAGAGCCTTACAAGAGGACAAGTCCTCTGTCCTTAATCATCTACTTCAAAAAGGTGTAGACTATTTTTATCTAAAATACATTTCTTTAGTCTCTCAAAATGTAAACTTCTAGTTGATTTGAGCATTTCTTCTAGTCACTAAGTCAGCACCATCCTGGACAAGTCAAGTCTGTTTCTCAGGCAATATTTTTCATGAGAAATTGGTATTGGTTATGCCAGCTTGCTACTGTAAACTTTGTTAACAGCAACCCAAAATGTTTATGTATTTATTTATTTTAACATCTTTATTGGAGTATAATTGCTTTACAATGGTGTGTTAGTGTCTGCTTTATAACAAAGTGAATCAGCTATACATATCCATGTATCCCCATATCTCTTCCCATTTGCATCTCCCTCCCTCCCACTCTCCCTATCCCACCCCTCTAGGTGGTCACAAAGCACCGAGCTGATCTCCCTGTGCTATGCGGCTGCTTCCCACTAGCTATCTACCTTACGTTTGGTAGTGTATATATGTATATTTTTTAATTTATATTTTCTTTGTGTTTTATTCTGTGGATAGGAACATTTTATTGGCTAAGCTCTCTGTTCTCAGCTTCAGTGGATGGCACAATGATGTGATGTCATTCTATCACAGTGTGTAACTAAAAACAGTCACTGTATTGACAGATGAATGGGTAAAGAAGATGTGGCACATATATACAATGGAATATTACTCAGCCATAAAAAGAAATGAAATTGAGTTATTTGTAGGGAGGTAGATGGACCTAGAGTCTGTCATAGAGTGAAGTAAGTCAGAAAGAGAAAAACAGATACCATATGCTAACACATATATATGGAATCTAAAAAAAAAAAAAAGGTTCTGAAGAACCTAGGGGCAGGACAGGAATAAAGACGCAGACATACAGAATGGACTTGACACGGGGAGGGGGAAGGGTAAGCTGGATCGAAGTGAAAGAGTGGCATGGACATATATACACTACCAAATGTAAAATAGATAGCTAGTGGGAAGCAGCTGCATTGTACAGGGAGATCAGCTCGGTGCTTTGTGACCACCTAGAGGGGTGGGATAGGGAGCATGGGAGGGAGACGCAAGAGGGAGTGGATATGGTGTTATATGTATATGTATAGCTGATTCACTTTGTTATAAAGCAGAAACTAACACACCATTGTAAAGCAATTATACTCCAAAAAAGATATTAAAAAAGTAAAAAAGGTGAGAACAGCAGAAATTGCTCATCATCTGACTTAATTTTAAGTCTTTGCTTTTGTAATAATAGTTATATACCAGGTATTGTTCTATGTGCTTCACACAGAATAGATATTTTAGTATTCACCACAACTGGGTAAAAGAAGTGCTAATATTCTAATTTCACAGAAAAGAAAATGGAAGCATGAAAGGTTAAGTAAATCAACAATGTTACATTTCTAATGTGTTGTAGAGCTGTGATTCAAAGCCAAGCAATTTAACTCCAGAGTCAATGCATCTTTTAATTCTTATCTTATATAAATTCTAACCTAAAAGCAAAAAATCAGAAAAACCAAAAAAAAAAAAACCACCAAACTAGTCACTGTTCTCAGACTCGCTAAAATTATGTCAAATGTTAATAATTAGAGTAAGGTTTTAATAGCATTAATAATGGCCAGTAGACCCAAGAATTCTGGTCTTATACACCTGCCCCCTCTCCTCATTCCCCATAAGATTCCCAAGGGATATGTAAATTATATGTATATACATACGTACATACAAGGAACAATGTCAAATGGGAACTTTCTCATTGGGGACCCATGTCGCTTGACAAAATAATTCAAAGGCTTTGTGTGGGGACTCTTGACCTCTCTCAAACAAAATGCCAAGCTCACAAGGAAAGGTAAGAGTTAGAGTGTGAAAGTATAATAGTACAAGGTATATGAAAAAGAATGCTGAATTCCTCATATGGGAAAAGACTTCTGACTACAAAGGATGAAAGCAGAGACAAATGGGAGAAATGAGTGGACGTGCTCTGAAGATTAGATCCTGGATCTCTTATCTCCTCTGCAGCTTGAGAACAAGATAGGAAGAATGCCAGAGAGCTGTTATCCCATGCTTCATCTCCTAGTGCACTTCGACCTCTCCTGCTTGCCATATGGCCCAGTAAGGGTCTTGGAATCTGACCAACCAGTTTCATGTTTACCCCTCCTGGTGAGAAGTGAGATGGAAAGAGATGTTGAACAAGGACGTAGATGTTCTCCTTTCCTCTCTTCTGGGGACACTTGGGCTAAGTTATAAGAGGTTAATATGGATCCCAAGTTACTAATGTTCTAATAGAACCCACTACTTAATATGTCAAAGAGGATAGGACTGATGAAATCGTTTCAGATAAGGGAATAGTTTTGTTCAATGTGAAACAGGAATATAGTTTAGGCCCCCTTCATATTAGGCCCACCTTAATAACCTGAACTATTTCTAGACTAGTTACATGCACATGTTCTGCTGTTGTAAATAGAAAGATGATTCTTCTTCCCCACTTAATATGTTACGTTGTCACTTACTAGGAGGAACCTAAATAGAAACTTGACTATGTCATTTAATAATTGTCAAAAAAACTTTGGCTTGAGATCAACTATCCCAATCCAAAAGCATTATTTTTTGGCAGTTATTCTTTTTTTTTTTAAAGAAGATGTTGGGGGTAGGAGTTTAGTAATTTATTTTTGTTGTGTTGGGTCCTCATTTCTGTGTGAGGACTTTCTCTAGTTGTGGCAAGGGGAGCCAGTCTTCATTGCATTGCATGGGCCTCTCACTATCGCGGCCTCTCTTGTTGCGGAGCACAGGCTCCAGACGCGCAGGCTCAGTAGTCGTGGCTCACGGGCCTAGTTGCTGCGCGGCATGTGGGATCCTCCCAGACCAGGGTTCGAACCCGTGTCCCCTGCATTAGCAGGCAGATTCTCAACCACTGCGCTACCAGGGAAGCCCTTGGCAGTTACTCTTTATCACTTAATTAATTTCCATGCAACACTAACAGAGCAAGTCAAGTCATTCAGTTACCTGGCAGTACATTTTATAAGTAATCGATCTTGAAGGATTCCCTAAGAAACTACTTTGTGTAAAATGAGATCTTATATGGGTTTTATTGAAAATATATTAAGTCAATAGTGGGATAATGTTAAAAACCATATTGAAATTTTTCCATGGTCAAATCATTTTGGCCGTGCTCTCTGGGGTGGAGTACTGAGCCTCCTTCATATGTATACTGGAAAGACCAGAACTTTTTCAAGCACATATTTAGCCTATCTATAGATGCCTATGTGTCACATCTCCTTAAGAAGTTGGGGTGGCTACATTTTTACACCCGTGTCTGGACACATTTTCGCAAGAAGATGCCAATCATATCCAACTCTTCTTGTGCTGAAAGTTGAAACTTATGATTCTTCTGTCAATAACATAAAATATTTGTATCTAGAGTCATATCAGAGAATACAAACTCAAAATTTGTCTCCAATTTTTTTCCAAAACCCTGATTATATACATTTCTTTTGACATCCTAAATCATATTCTTAAATTCCATCAGACCTTTAGAAACCAGCTTACTTGGACTATATCAAGTGTCTCCTTTATGAAAATACACACACATGCAAATTTCTCCATGACCTCAAGCCATGCTTTTGCTGAGAATTAATTTGTTTTTATCATAGTGGTACTGTGAGTGTATTTCACTTTTTGCTTTGGCCAACTAGGACGCTCAAAGTCATATTTTCACCCAGCTTTAACAATTGGAGACTTTGTGGTCTGGCTTTCAAGTATTAATCCTAAATTTACTTTTTCATTCTGATACTCCACTGGTCCCTAATTTTTCATTTTTTCCTTTTCTATTCTTCTGTTTTATTCATCAATGACCACATTTATGTAGCAAAGCAAAAACCATTTTGGGGAAGGAAGTAGGCACTCCAGTAGCTTTGCCTTCAGCTAGGAGGCCACATCATATCAGATGTTAAAACATCAGCAACAACAAAAAACCTCTTCACAGTTCCTTTATCTGGGACATATACCCCACTGAGAAATGCCCTCTGAGTGGGGGTGGAAATACTCAGATACTTGACACTTCAATTTGTTTCTCATGACCTTGCAAACTATCAGTTTTTGTTCCTTTGACTAAGAGATTTTGGAAATTCAATGGAGAAGTTCAGTTAGGTTTACAAATTATTAAATTAACATTTTCAAAAGCACTACACAGTTTCCCCTTCACCTCTCCTGTTCCTTGGAGGCACGGCACAAACCCCCCACATTTAGGTCTAGGTCTACTTTCCTCATTGAATGTATAGAGATACATTATTACTTCTTTAGGATTCCCTCTCAAGATTCTGGAATTCCAGAGCCTGGCTCTTCTGTAATGCTTCTTTTGGGACTCATGCCCTCTTTCCCTTCATATTTTTCCCCTGATGCCTGACTCTAATTATGAATCAACACCTTGATTGTTGTTGGGACTGTTCATTAATGATTTTGCATGGTGATTATAAATGCGATCTTTAGCCTATAGAAGATCATAAGGGAAAAAAACTTATCAGTATTATCACCCCAATTTATAGGGTTTATAGCATTGGGACCTGTAGTCGTGGTAATGCAGTAAAAATAAAACACATGGAATCGGGTCTGGGTGTTGGGAACTTAGGAAATTTTATTGATCTTATGATGCCATCCCATTCCGGGCTTGACCAAGGAAAGGGAACTCTTTATAAAGACTCATGGATAAGCCCTTGGAGATGAGCATAATGGCTTCTGCAGTCAGTTCTCAACTCTGTAAAACACTCCCTTTCATCCTAACATAACAATTCACACCTTAAAGTGAAGTACCAGCACTGTTCATTAATTCCACAAATGTTTATTTAATGCCTCTTAAGGGCAAGGCATCATACAAAGCATTTAATAAATATTAACAAATGAGGTAGAAAAGATGTTTCCATTTCCAAGTGGCTTATCGTTTTTTAAAAATTCTAAGGTTTATAATTTTACCTATTAAGCCAAAGTCTTCAATCATTCCAGCCTTCTTATCAACCACCAACATATTTTAACTCTGAATTCTCCCGGTAACCAATATTTATGCGTCAAAATCCGTAAGTTGAACAAATTTTTATAGAACAGAAAGAATAGGCTTGAACTCCTTTACCTCTTTTTTATCTATCACTGGGATAGTCACAGGTTTTTAACAACTAGAGAATGACCCTGGCCTTCTGGGAATTAGGAGAAATATAGTGAGTGGGAAAGTTATACTTCATCATGAAAACTTTCAACTGGGAAAAATAGAGGTGACTGATATACAGTTCCAATATACATTACATGTTACATATGGTGTGTGTGTGAGTTACAAAAAATTCCATTTAGTTATTTCACTTCAGTATATATTAAAATTTTTCTCTGTTAGCACATGCAACTTTGCTTTATATGGCTGTTTCAATGACTGTTCCTGATATCGCCTATTTAAACATTCTCTTATTATCATTTAAATCATTGCCAGCTTTTCCTATTGTCAACACTACTGCAGTTAACAAGTTATACATGCTCTTGGTGAACATATGCAAGAACAACTCTAGGACCTATAGGTAGAATCAGAAGATTCAAGTCCTACCTATACATACTCTATTTTGTATGAAGTTATTCAAATTTTGCCCTGACTTTTCTCTGAAACTGTAGCACACTGATTTTTAGAGATTGGTATTTAACATGCCACAAATTCAAAAGAAGGACTTTGAAGAATTCCAATGGAAACACTGTCTCCTTTCCAGAAGAGAGATTTTTAATTTATTTTCTTTGCATTATCTTCAGATATTAACAGTTCACCTCATATGGATTGATGAGTGCTCAAAATGTATAGAATATTTTTATTGAATTATTCTTCATTTTCCATCATGCCTAAAAGTACCAAATCAAAAAATATCTAAGAAAATCATCAATGTTACTGGCAATAAAATGGCGAATTTAGTAAGAATGTAGTTATGAAATAAGGTCTTTTTAAAAAATCTTCTGAAATGTCTCCATGACAGAGTATCATGAGGAAGGAGCATTTTTTTATAGAAGCTTTATTCATAATTTCCAGTAAGTAGAGGCAACCAAGATGTTCGTCAACAGGTGAATGAAGAAACAAACTATGATACATCCATTAATGGAGTAAGGAAGGAGCATTTATATCTAGGTTTCACAAACAAGTTCTAAATGGGTACGTTTTCCCAAAATTGCCTTTTTAGTCAAATGTTTCTTACAATGCCAGTATGATTCTTAGTCTGTTCAGGTGGCTTAAATTAAGGACAGTTGAAATAAAAGTGTTGAAGAGAAAATGAATTTAGAAAATCCAAGGTCAGCTGGCAAATTTTATGCCCCAGTATAACCTATTGGTGGTTGTCTCGGCTTCACAGGGTATAGGAACCCTGTGGGAGACTATGTGCTGTCTTAGAACACAACACAGAAAATGTTTCCGAAGAATTGTTTCCTGTGATAAGTTTGCTTTCTAGCCAAGCAGTGACACAAAGAGACCCATCAAAGATGTGTAGGGCTTCCCTGGTGGCGCAGTGGTTGAGAGTCCGCCTGCCGATGCAGGGGACACGGGTTCGTGACCTGGTCCGGGAAGGCCCCACATGCCGCGGAGCGGCTGGGCCCGTGAGCCATGGCCGCTGAGCCTGCACGTCCGGAGCCTGTGCTCCGCAACGGGAGAGGCCACAACAGTGAGAGGCCCGCATACCGAAAAAAAAAAAAAAAAAAGATGTGTAAAGGCTTCCCTGTAGAGTTTAGAATAGTCTAGGCAGGAGCACTTAGAGTAAATTGCAGGAATTGACCTGTGCAACATCTCATTTTAACTTTGTAAAGCATAAGTTTTCTAGTATTGCATACGTCTCACCTAAAATGGAAGATCTATCCCATAAGGCTGGAAGAATTTATTCTGTACTGCATGTGCTTTGATGTATATTTCAGAGATTTCTGCTACAGTCAGACATGCTGTGTTTGCTCAGATGCAGTGGAAAGCCTCTGTGTCTGGCATGCCCTTGCAGATGAATTTGTCTATTTCCCTTCACAATGAAACAGCATTTCAGGGAATTTAATTCCTGATTAGTTCCAAAAGGCATACTTCCACCGGTCACAGAATAATTTAAAATATTACATGCCTGGGATAATTTTGGAAACCCTGAAAAGTGCCAAACGTCAATTAAATGAACTGGGCTCTGTGTCTAGGACAAAGCAGGGGACAGGAAGTTATCTTTTGAGTCCTCAGTATATGAAATCAAAGCCTCCTCAATGGGTTGTGTGAGTCTTGCTGTATCCTCCCTTCAGGAAATAGTGAAACTCCTCAGGTTCCTCTAATACTGTTGAACTTGTAACATCTAATACTATTTATTGCTGGGGACTTTCCCTTTTTTTCTCAGCATGTAATATCAACTTCAGCATGTTTGGAGAGAGGTAGTTTTATTTTTTTTTAACACCTTTATTGGAGTATAATTGCTTTACAATGTTGTGTTAGTTTCTGCTGTACAACAAAGTGAATCACCTATACGTATACATATATCCCCATATCCACTCCCTCTTGCGTCTCCCTCCCACCCTCCCTATCCTACCCCTCTAGGTGGTCACAAAGCACCGAGCTGATCTCCCTGTACAATGCAGCTGCTTCCCACTAGCTATCTATTTTACATTTGGTAGTGTATATATATCCATGCCACTCTTTCACTTCGACCCAGCTTACCCTTCCCCCTCCCCGTGTCAAGTCCATTCTGTATGTCTGCGTCTTTATTCCTGTCCTGCCCCGAAGTTTGTCAGAGCCTTTTTTTTTTTAGGTTCCATATATATGTGTTAGAATACAGTATTTGTATTTCTCTTCTTAACTTCACTCTGTATGACAGAGTCTAGGAGCATCCACCTCACTACAAATAACTCAATTTCGTTTCCTTATATGTCTGAGAAATATTGTATATTGTGCACATCTTCTTTATCCATTCACCTGTTGATGGACACTTAGGTTGCTTCCATGTCCTGGCTGTTGTAAATAGTGCTGCAATGAATATGTGGTACTTGAATGGTTTTGAATTATGGTTTTCTCAGGGTATATGCCCAGTAGTGGGATTGCTGGGTCATATGATAGTTCTATTTTTAGTTTTTTAAGGAACCTCCATACTGTTCTCTATAGTGGCTGTATCAGTTTACATTCCCACCAACAGTGCCAAGAGGGTTTCCTTTTCTTCACACCCTCTCCAGCATTTATTATTTGTAGATATTTTGATGATGGCCATTCTGACTGGTGTGAGGTGATACCTCATTGTAGTTTTGATTTGTATTTCTCCAATGATTAGTGACGTTGAGCATCCTTTCATGTGTTTGTTGGCAATCTGTATATCTTCTTTGGAGAAATGTCTATTTAGGTCTTCTGCCCATTTTTGGATTGGGTTGTTTGTTTTTCTGATATGGAGGTGCATGAGCTTCTTGTAAATTTTGGAGATTAATCCTTTGTCAGTTGCTTCATTTGCGAGTATTTTCTCCCATTCTGAGGGTTGTCTTTTGGTCTTGTTTATGGTTTCCTTTGCTGTGCAAAGGAAAGTTTGTAAGTTTGCAAACTTGTAAGTTTCATTAGGTCCTATTTGTTTATTTTTGTTTTTATTTCCCTTTCTCTAGGAGGTGGGTCGAAAAGGATCTTGCTATGATTTATGTCATAGAGTGTTCTGCCTCTGTTTTCCTCTAAGAGTTTTATAGTGTCTGGCCTTACATTTAGGGCTTTAATCCATTTTGAGTTTATTTTTGTGTGTGGTGTTCGGGAGTGTTCTAACTTCATTCTTTTTTATGTAGCTGTCCAATTTTCCCAGCACCACTTATTGAAGAGGCTGTCTTTTCTTCATTGTATATTCTTGCCTCCTTTATCAAAGTTAAGGTGACCATATATGTGTGGGTTTATCTCTGGGCTTTGTAATCCTGTTCCATTGATCTATATTTCTGTTTTTGTGCCAGTACCATACTGTCTTGATTACTGTAGCTTTGTAGTATAGTCTGAAGTCAGGAAACCTGATTCCCCCAGCTCCGTTTTTCTTTCTCAAGATTGCTTTGGCTATTCGGGGTCTTTTGTTTTTCCATACAAATTATGAAGCTTTTTGCTCTAGTTCTGTGAAAAATGCCATTGGTAGTTTGATAGGAACAGCACTGAATCTGTAGATTGCTTTGCATAGTATAGTCATTTTCACAATGTTGATTCTTCCAAATCAAGTACATGGTATATCTCTCCATCTGTTTGCATCATCTTTAATTTCTTTCATCAGTGTCTTATAGTTTTCTGCATACAGGTCTTTTGTCTCCTTAGGTAGGTTTATTCCTAGGTATTTATTCTTTTGCTGCAATGGTAAATGGTAGTGTTTCCTTAATTTTTCTTTCATGTTTCATCATTAGTGTATAGGAATGCAAGAGATTTCTGTATATTAATTTTGTATCCTACTACTTTACCAAATTCATTGATTAGCTCTAGTAGTTTTCTGGTAGTATCGTTAGGATTCTCTATGTATGGTATCAGGTCATCTGCAAACAGTGACAGCTTTACTTCTTCTTTTCCGGTTTGGATTTCTTTTATTTCTTTTTCATCTCTGATTGCTGTGGCTAAAACTTCCAAAACTATGTTGAATAAGAGTGGTGAGAGTGGGCAACCTTGTCTTGTTCCTGATCGTAGTGGAAATGGTTTCAGTTTTTCACCATTGAGAACGATGCTGGCTGTGGGTTTGTCATATGTGGCCTTTATTATGTTGAGGTAAGTTCCTTCTATGCCTATTTTATGCAGGGTTTTTATCATAAATGGTCATTGAATTTTGTCAAAAGCTTTTTCTGTATCTATTGAGATGATCATAGGTTTTTATCCTTCAGTTTGTTAATATAGTTTATCACATTGATTGATTTGCCTATATTGAAGAATCCTTGCATTCCTGGGATAAACTCCACTTGATCATGTTGTATAATCCTTTTAATGTGCTGTTGGATTCTGTTTGCTAGTATTTTGTTGAGGATTTTTGCATCTATGTTCATCAGTGATATTGGCCTGTAGTTTTCTTATTTTGTGACATCTTTTTCTGGTTTTGGTATCAGGGTGATGGTGGCCTCGTAGAATGAGTGTTGGAGTATTCCTCCTTCTGCTATGTTTTGGAAGAATTTGAGAAGGATAGGTGTTAGCTCTTCCCTAAATGTTTGATAGAATTCACCTGTGAAGCCATCTGGTCCTGGGCTTTTGTTTGTTGGAAGATTTTTAATCACAGTTTCAATTTCAGTGCTTGTGATTGGTCTGTTTATATTTTCTATTTCTTCCTGGTTCACTCTCAGAAGCTTGTGCTTTTCTAAGTATTTGCACGTTTCTTCCAGGTTGTCCATTTTATTGGCATATAGTTGCTTGTAGTAATCTCTCATGATCCTTTGTAATTCTGCAGTGTCAACTGTTACTTCTTTTTCATTTCTAATTCTGTTGATTTGCGTCTTCTCCCTTTTTTTCTTGATGAGTCTGGCTAATGGTTTATCAATTTTGTTGATCTTCTTAAAGAACCAGCTTTTAGTTTTGTTGATCTTTGCTCTTGTTCCTTCATTTCTTTTTCATTTATTTCTGATCTGATTTTTATGATTCCTTTCCTTTGCTAACGTTGGGGTTTTTTTGTTCTTTCTCTAATTGCTTTAGGTGTAGGGTTAGGTTGTTTACTTGAAATTTTTCTTGTTTCTTGAGGTAGGATTGTATTGCTATAAACTTCCCTCTTAGAACTGCTTTTGCTGCATCCCATAGGTTTTGGGTCATCGTGTTTTCATTGTCATTTGTTTCTAGGTATTTTTTGATTTCCTCTTTAATTTCTTCAGTGATCTGTTTTTTTACTGTTTTTCTCGTGTAATTGATATCTAGTCTCATAGCATTGTGGTTGGAAATGATACTTGATACAATTTCAATCTTCTTTAATTTACCAAGGCTTGATTTGTGACCCAAGATATGATCTATCCTGGAGAATATTCCATGAGCACTTGAGAAGAATGTGTATTCTGTTGTGTTTGGATGGAATATCCTTTAAATATCAATTAAGTCCATCTTGTTTATGTGTCATTTAAAGCTTGTCTTGCCTTATTTATAATCACTTTGGATGATCTGTCCATTGGTAAAAGTGGGGTGTTAAAGTCCCCTACTATGATTGTGTTACTGTCGATTTCCCCTTTTATGGCTGTTAGCATTTGCCTTATGTATTGAGGTGCTCCTATGTTGGATGCATAAATATTTACAGTTGTAATATCTTCTTCTTGGATTGATCCCTTGATCATTATGTTGTGTCCTTCTTTAGCTCTTGTAATAGTCTTTATTTTAAAGTCCATTTTATCTGATGTGAGAATTGCCACTCCAGCTTTCTTTTGATTTCCTTTTGCATGGAATATCTTTTTCCATCCCCGCACTTTCATTCTGTATGTGTTCCTAGGTCTGAGTGGGTGTCTTGCATACTGCATATATATGGGTCTTATTTTTGTGTCCATTCAGCCAGTGTATGTCTTTTGGTTGGAGCATTTAATCCATTTACATTTAAAGTAAGTATCAATATGTATGTTCCTATTCCCATTTTCTTAATTGTTTTGGGTTTGTTATTGTAGGTCTTTTCCTTCTCTTGTGTTTTGTGCCTAGAGAAGTTCCTTTAGCATTTGTTGTAAAGCTGGTTTGGTGGTGCTGAATTCTCTTAGCTTTTGCTTTTTCTGTAAAGGTTTTCATTTCTCTGTCAAATCTGAATGAGATCCTTGCTGGGTAAAGTAATCTTGGTTGTAAGTGTTTCTCCTTCATAACTTTAAATATGTCCTGCCACTCCCTTCTGGTTTGCAGAGTTTCTGCTGAAAGATCAGCTGTTAACCTTATGGGATTCCCTTCTATGTTATTTGTTGCTGCTTTTAATATTTTTTCTTTGTATTTAATTTTTGATAGTTTGTTTCATATGTGTCTTGGCGTGTTTCTCCTTGGATTTATCCTGTATGGGACTCTCTGTGCTTCCTGGACTTGATTAATTGTTTCCTTTCCCATATTAGGGAACTTTTCAACTATAATCTCTTCAAATATTTTCTCAGTCCTTTTCTTTATCTCTTCTTCTTCTGGGACCCCTATAATTTGGATGTTGGTGCATTTAATATTGTCCCAGAAGTGTCTGAGACTGTCCTTAATTCTTTTCATTCTTTTTTCTTTATTCTGCTCTGCAGTAGTTATTTCCATTATTTTATCTTCCAGGTCACTTCTCCGTTCTTCTGCCTGCGTTACTCTGCTATTGATTCCTTCTAGGGAATTTTTAATTTCATTTATTGTGTTGTTCTTTGTTGTTTTTTGCTCTTAGTTCTTCTAGGCCCTTGTTAAACATTGCTTGTTTTTTCTCCATTCTATTTCCAAGATTTTCTCTCATCTTTACTATCATTACTCTGAATTCTTTTTCACGTAGATTGCCTATCTCTTCATTTGTTTGGTCTGGTGGGTTTTTACTTTGCTCCTTCTTCTCCTGTGTATTTCTTTATCTTCTCATTTTGTTTAACTTACTGTGTTTGGGGTCTCCTTTTTGTAGGCTGCAGGTTCGTAGTTCCCATTGGTTTTGGTGTTCCCCCCAGTGCATTGTTTGGTTCAATGGGTTGTGTAGACTTCCTGGTGGAGGGGACTTGGTGCATGTATTCTGGTAGATGAGGCTGGATCTTGTCTTTCTGGTGGTCATGACTGCATCTGGTGATGTGTGTTGGGGTGTCTGTGAACTTATTATGATTTTATGCAGCCTCTCTGCTAATGGGTGGTGTTGTGTTCCTGTCTTGCTAGTAGTTTTTCATGGGGTGTATAGCACTGGAGATTGCTGGTCATTGAGTGGAACTGGGTCTTAGTGTTGAGATGGAAATCTCTGGGAGAGCTCTCACTGATTGATATTACGTGGTGCTGGGCAGTCTCTGGTGATCCAGTGTCCTGAACTTGGCTCTCCCAATGCAGAGGCTCAGACCTGACACCTGGCCAGAGCCCCAAGACCCTTTCAACCACACAGCTCAGAAGAAAAGGGAGAAAAGAAAATGAAAGAAAGAAAACAGTAAAGAAATAAAATAAAAGTTATTAAAATTAAAAAAATTATTAAAATTAAAAAAAATTTAAAAGTAGTTAAAAAAATTGGAGCAACCAAATAAATAAACAAATCCACCAATGATAACAAGCACTGAAAACTATAATAAGATAAATATAAAAATCAGAAACTTGTCAGTTACATACAGCAAACCCCAAGTCTAGAATTGCTCCCAAAGTCCACCGTCTCAATTTGGATAAGATTTGTTGTCTGTTCAGGTATTCCACAGATGCAGGGTACATCAAGTTGATTGTGGAGATTTAATCCACTGCTCCTGAGGCTGCACAGAGAAATTTCCCTTTCTCTTCTTTTTTCGCACCGCTCCTGGGGTTCAGCTTTGGATTTGGCCCCACCTCTGCCTGTAGGTCACCCTCTGGCATCTGTTCTTCACCCAGACAGGAGGGGTTAAAGGAGCAGCTGATTAGGGGCTCTGGCTCACTCAGGCCGGGGGAGCCTAGGGCAGCAGAGGCCAGTGTGACATTGCCACATCCTGGTGTGCGCAGTGTGTTCTCCTGGGGAAGTTGTCCTTGGATCACGGGACTTTGGCAGTGGTGGGCTGCACATGCCCCCCAGGAGGGGAGGTATGGATAGTGACCTGTGCTTGCACGCAGGTCTCTTGGTGGCTGCAGCAGCAGCAGCGTTAGCATTTCATGCCCATCTCTGGTGTCCACACTGATAGCCAGCCTGAGCCCGTCTCGTATAGGTGGTGCTCTGAATCTCCTCTCCTCACGCACCCCTAAACAATGGTCTCTTGCCTCTTAGGCAGGCTCAGACTTTTTCCTGGACTCCCTACCAGCTAGCTGTGGCGCACTAGCCCCCTGCAGGGTGTGTTCACGCCGCCAACCCCAGTCCTCTCCCTGGGATCTGACCTCCGAAACCCGAGCCTCAGCTCCCAGCCCCGCCCGCCCCGGCGGGTGAGCAGACAAGCCTCTCTGGCTGGTGAGTGCTGGTCGGCACCAATCCTCCGTGTGGGAATCTCTCCGCTTTGCCCTCTGCACCCCCATTGCTGCGTTCTCCTCCATGACTCCGAAGCTTTCCCCACCATTGTCCCCAGCGGTGAAGGTGCTTCCTAGTGTGTGGAAACATTTCCTCCTTCCCAGCTCCCTCCCAGAGGTGCAGGTCCTGTCCCTAATCTTTTGTCTGTTTTTTCTTTTGTCCTACCCAGGTACGTGGGGAGTTCTTGCCTTTTGAGAAGTCTGAGGTCTTCTGCCAGTGTTCAGTTGGTGTTCTGTAGGAGTTGTTCCACATGTAGATGTATTTTTGATGTATTTGTGGGGAGGAAGGTGATCTCCACATCTTACCCCTCCGCCATCTTGAAGCTCTCTCGAGAGGTAGTTTATAAGCTGGGGTTTTAGTAGTATGTTTCTCAAAAGGCTAGAATGATTAATTTTATCATGTTAACAACGCTTCTCCCCTTAGGCTAGAATTATGGGGAATTCTTTTTTAATATTCTTCTGACACATAAGGAAAATATATCCTGCCACTTATATGTATCACGAAGTTTCTCCCTAAGGATTGGAGGTCTGTTTCTGCCTCCAGACAGTACAATCTGTAGAATTGTACTTCTACAGATTTTGAGTCTCTGTCCCATTAAGTTGTACTAGGCGTAGAGATTTTTGTTTCCTTTCTTAAAAATGACATGCTCATGAATCTCTGAACATATTCCTATAAAGTCAGGTGTATGTATCAAAGGTGAGTAAGATTTACAGTTGGATATGGTGGGATCTGCATAGCTTTTGAAAGGGTGAGGATTTTGTTGGTTTGTCCAAAGAGAAGAGCCTGGTAGGATTCTTTTTACAGTGAAAACCCTGGTTAAAAAAAAAATAGTTCTGTAAATGAAATAATTACTCAATTCCAGTAGTGAATGTTGAAAGGAAATATAATGTACAGTGTACACGTATACTCATGGACACATACTTTCCAGGGGAAAAATAGACACTTTGTCCCAAAATTCTTGTGGTTAATGACCAAAGATGAAATTAAATCTATGAAATATTTCATTTCTTTTGAGAGTTAACGTAGCCCATAAACCTAAGAGCAGTTTTACTTTAGTTGAATTGCTGTATAATTTGCCATTTGGCCAAAGTTATTGTGAAAAGTGAAAAGAATTTGCTATTCTTAATGTTCTACACTTATTCTGAAATGAATCACAAGTTACATTACCTGAAACAGAGTGAGTTTCAAAGGTAATTTCTATACTATTATTTCTTAAGCTAATATATTCTCATACATATTTTTTATTGGAGAAAATTACATTTCTTCTGTCATTGTCTTCCCCTTTGTTTTTGCCTGATAATTCCTCAACTAATTTTCCTACTGTAGACGGTGTTTCTTAAGCTTAGTACTACTAATATTTTGAGCTGGCTAGTTCTTTGCTGTTGGACCTGTCTTGTGCAATGTAGGCTCTTCAGCAGCATCCCTGGCTTCTGATCACAAGATGCCAGTAGCACCTTCCCCCTAGTTTTGGGAACCAAACATGTCATCAGGTGATGCCAAATATCCCCTGGAGAGTCAAATTGCCCCTCGCTGCAGACAAAGCAATAGACCATGTCTAATTTTTTTGTCCCTTAACTGCTGGTTCACTTGGAAACAATTTGTCATTTATTCATGTCAAAATAAATTATGAACAGCGAGCCTACTTTTCCCAGGGCTTGAAAAGCTTTGTAAGGTTGAACATGTAAGTTTAGTTTACAAAACATTTTACTCATGGGCAGAGCTCCTCAAATACTTTACATTCTAAATATGAAGAAAGCATCATGTGAATGACTGAGAAGAAAGGAATTGCTTGTGATGATACATTTATAATAAGGCAGTGGTATTATTATTATTACTAGAAGCTATTAGCCATTAGTCATGACTTTCATTTAAATACAAATTAACACATGTTAAACATTTCTTTCATTTAACACATTAATTAATAAGGGAATCAGTAAGATGTTAAACTGGTCCAAAGAGCATTTGAGAAGCAGGTATTCATAGGCAATTTAATAAACGCATCTTAGACACAGAACTGGTTAATGTTATCTGAGGGTAGTAAAGAATAACTTTTGGGGATTTCTTTTCCATCAAACAGAAATGATATGTATCTTTACAAGATAAAAGTCTACAAGTTAACATAGAACTTCACTAAGGTGTGGACCTTTAATCAATATTCTTAATAGTGTTTAAACAGTTCCTATTCATACACAGAGATATTTACCCTTTTTCAAGGTAAATCCCTCCAGGTCCAGAATCTCTCTCTCCCCCATGGGCAATCTTCTCCATTTTCTTTCTTCCTCCAAAATAAAGGCCTTTTGAAAAATAGACCTGAGGTCTTTGTAAAGCAGCATATGTTATGACCCATCTTCAGAATCCTGCCCATTTTAGATAAGCCTGTCTTAAACTTAGATGCCTTTGCAGTTGCACAGGCTCCGGACGCGCAGGCTCAGCGGCCACGGCTCACGGGCTCGGCCGCTCCGCGGCATGTGGGATCTTCCCAGACCAGGGCATGAATCCGTGTCCCCTGCATCGGCAGGCGGACTCTCAACCACTGCACCACCAGGGAAGCCCGCCTTTGCACTTTTAATGTGTGACATTGTTTCTCATTCAGCCCTGAAATACAATAAACCTTACCTTAAATGTCACTCCTTTTGCGTCCTTCCTATTCACTACCCATCCCCCACCACCAAGAAAGAAAATGAAGATAATAATCATGCTAAAATAAATCAGTAAAATGCTCTTTACATTTTTGTCAGCCTTTAAATAAGAAATACACAGACTTTTTGATGTGTGTGTCTTATGACTTCTACAGAGGCTCATATTTTTCCATAACTTAAAAATTGTAATATAGGTGGAAGGTGGTCAAATGATAGTTCCATAAACTATATGCTAACAATTGCCTTCCACTTTGGTCTGATTTGCTTCATGTGATGGTAGAATGTGTCCAGCTGAAGATAGATGAATTAACATATAGCACAGCTATATAATCATGTTACAGTTTCTCCTGAGATATATGTGGTCAAACACGTTGAAGATAGTTTCTATGGAAGCACAATAACTTTCAAAGCTTTTAGAAGATTATCAGAAACTATACATGAAAAATTCCAGATATAATCACCTTTTCGCTCTCCAAAGCCTGATCTCTGTTTATTTCCATGCGATAAGAACCTCTTAAATGTCTAACCTTTTCACTTCAATTCATTTAGTGTTTTAGGAGGGTCCTGTTGGTTTTATGGAACACTATTCTTTTGAAAAATTTAAGTGCTTCCTTTTAACAGTTCCAAGAGTACAGCAGTTAATTTCTCATTGCATTTTATCTCACTCTAAAATTTAGGTTAGTCATGGAGTTAGGGTTTCATTTGTCATTTTGTTAAGAAGGTCACATCATGTGGTTGTATTAAACTTTGGTTGTACTTTGATGTTCTGGGTTGATGTATTTTCTGAGTTAGGACCAGAATTACTTGGCAAACGAATTATCTTTCCTGCTTTCTTTTTTTCTATGACCTTCCATCTTCTCTAATTCTGGTAGTAGTTTAAGAGGGAGTATGGAAGTGGTTTGGCCCTTGGAGACTGAAAGCAAAAACAGTAGCTTCTATAGGTTTGTTGAGATTCCTCCGAGACAATTCATCTGAAAGAACAAAGACTTAAGGAACTGTTTTAGTTATCCATTGCTGTGTAACAAATTGACCCCCAAATTTAGCAATTTAAAACAATAAACATTTATTATCTCACAGTTTCTGAGGGGCAGAAATCTGGCCATGGCTGAACCAGATGGTTCTGGCTCAGGTTCTCTCACAAAGTTTTAGGGAAGCTGTTGACTGGGGCTGTGGTTCTCATCACTCAACTGGAGCTGGTGAGTCTGTGTGCATGATCACTGCAGTGGATATTGGCATGCCTCACTTCCTTGCTGGCTGTTGGCTGGAGGCTTTGGTTTCATGTGTGCGTCTCCACAGGGTTGATCACAACCTGGAAACTTGCTTTTCCCAAAGTGATATGAGCGAGAGGGAGGAGGAAAAAAGACCGTATCCAAGACAGAAGGCACAGTCTTTATAAGAGTTTGTCCATTTCCTCTAGGTTGTCCATTTTGTTGGCATATAGTTGCTCATAGTAGTCTCTTACAATCCTTTGTATTTCTGTTGTGTTGGTTGTAACTTCTCTGTTTTCATTTCTGATTTTACTGATTTGGGCCCTCTCTCTTTTTTTCTTGGTGAGTCTGGCTAAAGGTTTACCAATTTTATTTATCTTTTCAAAACTGGCTTTTAGTTTCATTGATCTTTTCTATTATTTTTTAAATCTCTATTTCATTTGGTTTTCAATGATAGTTAGGTCTTAGACATGGTCTAATAGATTTCAGCCCAGTGTTCTTCCACCAGATCACATTGCTCAGTTCCTCTTTTCTGTTCTTATATCTATAGCATTCTAAGTTACTTCGATGTTTCAGTTTGTTCCTGTGGATTGTGAAAGGTGCAGAGCTCATGTTTACTACAAAAGACTCAGAGTAGCATAGTTTTCTAAAAACAATGCCTAGCTGATAAATAAATGCTGTAAATGATCAGCACTGCCCCAGAGCCTCTGGAAACACTTTGATTGGTGAGGAATTCAGAAGTGATGACATAACTGGCAAAACCCCCAAATGTTATCAGATCGGTAACAATGTTGATAAATTCTTCAAGTGCAAATAAAGCAACTGCGCCAGATCAAAATATCATAAAAATATCTATAGAAACAAAAGTGGAACTGAAAGATTTTTTAAATTTCAAATTCTACAATCACGAACGAACTATATGCCATTTTTTCAGAATTATTGAGAAAAGTTTGTAATGCCCAGTATGAGTTATTCTTTAGAATCTTATTATAGTATGGCCCTGTGCTGTGACATTTTTATCAAATTTGCCTTGGCTACAAGGTTAAGAATGCTTGCTTATATTTAAGAATATGTGCTGATGTTTTAAAAATTAAGTCAAAGTAACTAGCTAGTGAAGTTCTAGCAATTCCCTTTTGTTTAAAGTTTCATTGAGATAAATGATGGACAATGCTTACCATTCTCCTATCTCCATCTCCATTACCATTCAAGATAGGCACTAAAATAATGTTAGGTATCTGACCCCCTTCTCCTTACCATACTAACCATAATTTCTGAGAGTTCAGATTATCCTTAAAATGACTCCTTTTGGAATTGATTTTGTAATAGGTGTAATTGTATTGAATTTAAGGGGTTTTTGTTTTTGTAACATGTCTGTGCATTATTTAGCAGCAATCATTTTAACTCACTTGTTTACAACAGAAAATTATAAGGAACCATAAATCTACTAGTCTAGCCAGGCCGTTTGCGCTACTTTAGTTGAATGCTGCAATATAAGCCTTTATTTCAGTTTTTTTTTTTGTGGTACGCGGGCCTCTCACTGTTGTGGCCTCTCCCGTTGCGGAGCACAGGCTCCGGACGCGCAGGCTCAGCGGCCACGGCTCACGGGCCCAGCCGCTCCGCAGCATGTGGGATCCTCGTGGACCGGGGCACGAACCCGTGTCCCCTGCATCAGCAGGCGGACTCTCAACCACTGTGCCACCAGGGAAGCCCTATTTCAGTTTTTTAGAAAGATTGGTGGCTTATGACAAGTATGGCTCTTAATTCTCATGAGCATCTTGTACTATTTTCTAGGTGATTCAGGATGCTGAAGTTAAAAAAGGGAAAAAGGAAAGAAGGGAAAACATGAAACAATGGAAAAAGCGCAGGACTAGGAGTAAGTAGAATTAAGCTCAAGGCCTGCTCTAACATCTACATGTATGTTTCCTAGTGCAAGTTATTTAGCCTTTCTTGGCCTAAATATCCTCTTCCAAAAAAATGTTGAGTAATTGTTAGATGTAAGATTCTATTCATCCTTATATATGAATATTATTATAGACCATATGGCAGTCTTGAAAAATAAGATAGTAATTAATTCAGTAGCGAAATGAGACTCACATTTTATCTGTCAACAAAATTTGGATGATTGCTCAAAATTCAAGGAATTTGACTACTGGCAAGGAGGGGCCAAAGCAGAAGGACCATGTTCAAATGTGCTCATCAGCTGGTCTGGGTAAAACATTTTGTTTGACTTGGTTGAAGACTGTCGTGTTGGAAGCAGGCTGAAATATAATGGTGACTGCCTTAAGGAGACAATTGGAAATTTTAAATTTTGCTCTGTATAGTAAAAGTTCAGATGAACTCTGTAGCTGAGACCTAAGTTTTTAGAGCAGAATGAGAGCAGCCTGATGCATATTGTTCATTTCTCTGTATTTTTCATGTGGCTGATTAATTATTTAATTTCTAGCAAATGTAAATGTCAGTTTCCTTCCTCTTTCCTTTGACTAAGGAATTGTGGAATGTCTGCAATCGTAGACGCCATCTGTTAGTGGAAAATTACAGTCTAGTTTTATGACAAAATACACTAAATAAATACATGTTTATAAACGTTTTCTGCCTCACAATTTGATGTCATCAGATAGTCCTGATAATTTGGCTACAGTATGACAACCCCCAAAAATACAGATGAAAAAGTGCTGGATTGTATTTGATAGTACTTACAAAAGTATATCCTCACATTAATGCATCAAAAATTGGAATAAAGAGCTTAGAAAAGGGTAAAAACAATCACTGAGAGAGAAAAATGAAGTGCAGTTTTCTGGTCAATATGAAAGAGTGAGCTAATATAAGAAATATCATTCATACTGGATAAAATATTATCAGTCAATCAGTAAGTCTGAGCTTAAAAGCAAAAAGGGGAAGGCCCCAGGTACAAAAATTAATGCAAAGCCAGGAAGACGCTTGTGTACTAAAGTTGAAAGTCTACAAAGGATAATTAATATCAGTCTTAGGACCTACTATATAACTTAATTTTCAAAGCATAAATGAAGGATACAATTCATTTGGAAATTATAAATGATAAAAATTGACTTGAGAAGAAATAAACTATAAAGCACTAAAGATTTTGAACCAGTTGCCCTTTCCCCTCCCGCATCAAGACACCAGACCCAGATGGTATTACAGAATATATTAAATAATCCTTCAAGGGACAGATGACTTTTATTTTAATGTCTTTATTGGGGTATAATTGCTTTACAATGGTGTGCTAGTTTCTGCTTTATAACAAAGTGAGTCAGTTATACATATACATATGTTCCCATGTCTCTTCCCTCTTGCGTCTCCCTCCCTCCCACCCTCCATATCCCACCCCTCCAGGCGGTCACACAGCACCGAGCTGATCTCCCTGTGCTATGCGGCTGCTTCCCACTAGCTATCTACCTTACGTTTGGTAGTGTATATATGTCCATGCCTCTCTCTTGCTTTGTCACAGCTCACCCTTCCCCCTCCCCATATCCTCAAGTCTGTTCTCTAGTAGGTCTGTGTCTTTATTCCTGTCTTACCCCTAGGTTCTTCATGACATTTTTTTTTCTTAAATTCCATATATATGTGTTAGCATACGGTATTTGTCCTTCTCTTTCTGACTGACTTCACTCTGTATGACAGACTCTAGGTCTATCCACCTCATTACAAATAGCTCAATTTCGTTTCTTTTTACGGCTGAGTAATATTCCATTGTATATATGTGCCACATCTTCTTTATCCATTCATCTGAAGATGGGCACTTAGGTTGTTTCCATCTCCGGGCTATGGTAAATAGAGCTGCAATGAACATTTTGGTACATGACCCTTTCTTTTTTTTATTTTTTTTATTTTTTTTTATTTTTTATTTTTTTTTTAAACATCTTTATTGGGGTATAATTGCTTTACAATGGTGTGTTAGTTTCTGTTTTATAACAAAGTGAATCAGTTATACATATACATATGTTCCCATATGTCTTCCCTCTTGCGTCTCCCTCCCTCCCACTCTCCCTATCCCACCCCTCCAGGCTGTCACAAAGCACCGAGCTAATATCCCTGTGCCTTGCGGCTGCTTCCCCCTAGCTATCTACCTTACTACGTTTGTTAGTGTGTATATGTCCATGACTCTCTCTCGCCCTGTCAAAGCTCACCCTTCCCCCTCCCCATATCCTCAAGTCCGTTCTCTAGTAGGTCTGCGTCTTTATTCCTGTCTTACCCCTAGGTTCTTCATGACATTTTTTTTCCCCTTAAATTCCATATATATGTGTTAGCATACGGTATTTGTCTTTTTCTTTCTGACTTACTTCACTCTGTATGACAGACTCTAGGTCTATCCATCTCATTACAAATAGCTCAATTTCATTTCTTTTTAAGGCTGAGTAATATTCCATTGTATATATGTGCCACATCTTCTTTATCCATTCATCCGATGATGGGCGCTTAGGTTGTTTCCATCTCCGGGCTATTGTAAATAGAGCTGCAATGAACATTTTGGTACATGACTCTTTTTGAATTTTGGTTTTCTCAGGGTATATGCCCAGTAGTGGGATTGCTGGGTCATATGGTAATTCTATTTGTAGTTTTTTAAGGAACCTCCATACTGTTCTCCATAGTGGCTGAACCAATTCACATTCCCACCAGCAGTGCAAGAGTGTTCCCTTTTCTCCACACCCTCTCCAGCATTTATTGTTTCTAGATTTTTTGATGATGGCCATTCTGACTGGTGTGAGATGATATCTCATTGTAGTTTTGATTTGCATTTCTCTAATGATTAATGATGTTGAGCATTCTTTCATGTGTTTGTTGGCATTCTGTATATCTTCTTTGGAGAAATGTCTATTTAGCTCTTCTTACCATTTCTCGATTGGTTTGTTTGCTTATTTGATATTGAGCTGCATGAGCTGCTTATAAATTTTGGAGATTAATCCTCTGTCAGTTGCTTCATTTGCAAATATTTTCTCCCATTCTGAGGGTTGTCTTTTGGTCTTGATTATGGTTTCCTTTGCTGTGCAAATGCTTTGAAGTTTCATTAGGTCCCATTTGTTTATTTTTGCTTTTATTTCCATTACTCTAGGAGGTGGGTCAGAAAGGATCTTGCTATGATTTATGTCATAGAGTGTTCTGCCTATGTTTTCCTCTAAGAGTTTGATAGTTTCTGGCCTTACATTTAGGTCTTTAATCCATTTTGAGCTTATTTTTGTGTATGGTGTTAGGGAGTGATCTAATCTCATACTTTTACATGTACCTGTCCAGTTTTCCCAGCACCATTTATTGAAGAGGCTGTCTTTTCTCCACTGTATCTTCTTGCCTCCTTTATCAAAGATAAGGTGTCCATATGTGCGTGGGTTTATCTCTGGGCTTTCTATCCTGTTCCATTGATCTATCTTTCTGTTTTTGTGCCAGTACCATACTGTCTTGATGACTGTAGCTTTGTAGTATAGTCTGAAGTCAGGGAGCCTGATTCCTCCAGCTCCTTTTCTCGTTCTCAAGATTGCTTTGGCTATTCGGGGTCTTTTGTGTTTCCATACAAATTGCGAAAGTATTTGTTCTAGTTCTGTGAAAAATGCCAGTGGTAGTTTGATAGGGATTGCATTGAATCTGTAGATTGCTTTGGGTAGTAGAGTCATTTTCACAATGTTGATTCTTCCCATCCAAGAACATGGTATATCTCTCCATCTATTTGTATCATCTTTAATTTCTTTCATCAGTGTCTTATAATTTTCTGCATACAGGTCTTTCATCTCCTTAGGTAGGTTTATTCCTAGATATTTTATTCTTTTTGTTGCAATGGTAAATGGGAGTGTTTTCTTGATTTCACTTTCAGATTTTTCATCATTAGTATATAGGAATGCCAGAGATTTCTGTGCATTAACTTTGTATCCTGCTACTTTACCAAATTCATTGATTAGCTCTAGTAGTTTTCTGGTAGCATCTTTAGGATTCTCTATGTATAATATCATGTCATTTGCAAACAGTGACAGCTTTACTTCTTCTTTTCCGATTTGGATTCCTTTTATTTCCTTTTCTTCTCTGATTGCTGTGGCTAAAACTTCCAAAACTATGTTGAATAAGAGTGGTGAGAGTGGGCAACCTTGTCTTGTTCCTGATCTTAGTGGAAATGCTTTCAGTTTTTCACCATTGAGGATGATGTTTGCTGTGGGCTTCTCATATATGGCCTTTATTATGTTGAAGAAAGTTCCCTCTATGCCTACTTTCTGCAGGGTTTTTATCATAAATGGGTGTTGAATTTTGTCGAAAGCTTTCTCTGCATCTATTGAGATGATCATATGGTTTTTCTCCTTCAATTTGTTAATATGGTGTATCACGTTGATTGATTTACGTATATTGAAGAATCCTTGCATTCCTGGAATAAACCCCACTTGATCATGGTGTATGATCCTTTTAATGTGCTGTTGGATTCTGTTTGCTAGTATTTTGTGGAGGATTTTTGCATCTATGTTCATCAGTGATATTGGCCTGTAGTTTTCTTTCTTTGTGACATCCTTGTCTGGTTTTGGTATCAAGGTGATGGTGGCCTCGTAGAAGGAATTTGGGAGTGTTCCTCCCTCTGCTATATTTTGGAAGAGTTTGAGAGGGATAGGTGTTAGCTCTTCTCTAAACGTTTGATAGAATTCACCTGTGAAGCCATCTGGTCCTGGGCTTTTGTTTGTTGGAAGATTTTTAATCACAGTTTCAATTTCAGTGCTTGTGATTGGTCTGTTCATATTTTCTATTTCTTCCTGATTCAGTCTTGGCAGGTTGTGCATTTCTAAGAATTTGTCCATTTCTTCCAGATTGTCCATTTTATTGGCATAGAGTTGCTTGTAGTAATCTCTCATGATTTTTTTTATTTCTGCAGTGTCAGTTGTTACTTCTCCTTTTTCATTTCTAATTCTATTGATTTGAGTCTTCTCCCTTTTTTTCTTGATGAGTCTGGCTAGTGGTTTATCTATTTTGTTTATCTTCTCAAAGAACCAGCTTTTAGTTTTATTGATCTTTGCTATTGTTTCCTTCATTTCTTTTTCATTTATTTCTGATCTGATTTTTATGATTTCTTTCCTTCTGCTAGCTTTGGGGTTTTTTTGTTCTTCTTTCTCTAATTGCTTGAGGTGCAAGGTTAGGTTGTTTATTCGAGATGTTTCCTGCTTCTTAAGGTGGGCTTGTATTGCTATAAACTTCCCCCTTAGAACTGCTTTTGCTGCATCCCATAGGTTTTGGGTCGTTGTGTCTCCATTGTCATTTGTTTCTAGGTATTTTTTTATTTCCTCTTTGATGTCTTCAGTGATCACTTCATTATTAAGTAGTGTATTGTTTAGCCTCCATGTGTTTGTATTTTTTACAGATCTTTTCCTGTAATTGATATCTAGTCTCTTGGCGTTGTGGTCAGAAAAGATACCTGATACAATTTCAATTTTCTTAAATTTACCAAGGCTTGATTTGTGACCCAGGATATGATCTATCCTGGAGAATGTTCCATGAGCACTTGAGAAAAATGTGTATTCTGTTGTTTTTGGATGGAGTGTCCTATAAATATCAATTAAGTCCATCTTGTTTAATGTATCATTTAAAGCTTGTGTTTCCTTATTTATTTTCATTTTGGATGATCTGTCCATGGGTGAAAGTGGGGTGTTAAAGTCCCCTACTATGAATGTGTTACTGTCGATCTCCCCTTTTATGGCTGTTAGTATTTGCCTTATGTATTGAGGTGCTCCTATGTTGGGTGCATAAATATTTACAATTGTTATATCTTCTTCTTGGATCGATCCCTTGATCATTATGTAGTGTCCTTCTTTGTCTCTTGTAATAGTCCTTATTTTAAAGTCTATTTTGTCTGATATGAGAATTGCTACTCCAGCTTTCTTTTGGTTTCCATTTGCATGGAATATCTTTTTCCATCCCCTTATTTTCAGTCTGTATGTGTCTCTAGGTCTGAAGTGGGTCTCTTGTAGAC